>NC_059231.1:542500-577500 GCF_020615455.1 Coregonus clupeaformis | reverse complement strand
GTTATATACCCTTTGTTGGCAATGACACAGGTCAAACGTTTTCTGTAAGTCTTCACAAGGTTTTCACACACGGTTGCTGGTATTTTGGCCCATTCCTCCATGCAGATCTTTTTTATTTATTTTTATTTCACCTTTATTTAACCAGGTAAGATGGTTAAATAATCCTAGATCTCCTCTAGAGCAGTGATGTTATGGGGCTGTCACTGGGCAACACGGACTTTCAACTCCCTCCAAAGATTTTCTATGGGGTTGAGATCTGGAGACTGGCTAGGCCACTCCAGGACCTTGAAATGCTTCTTACGAAGCCACTCCTTTGTTGCCCGGGCGGTGTGTTTGGGATCATTGTCATGCTGAAAGACCCAGCCGCGTTTCATCTTCAATGCCCTTGCTGATGGAAGGAGGTTTTCACTCAAAATCTCACGATACATGGCCCCATTCATTCTTTCCTTTACACGGATAAGTCGTCCTGGTCCCTTTGCAGAAAAACAGCCCCAAAGCATGATGTTTCCACCCCCATGCTTCACAGTAGGTATGGTGTTCTTTGGATGCAACTCAGCATTCTTTGTCCTCCAAACACGACGAGTTGAGTTTTTACCAAAAAGTTATATTTTGGTTTCATCTGACCATATGACATTCTCCCAATCCTCTTCTGAATCATCCAAAAGCACTCTAGCTAACTTCAGACGGGCCTGGACATGTACTGGCTTAAGCAGGGGGACACGTCTGGCACTGCAGGATTTGAGTCCCTGGCGGCGTTGTGTGTTACTGATGGTAGGCTTTGTTACTTTGG
Organism: Coregonus clupeaformis; assembly: GCF_020615455.1. Classification (NCBI taxonomy): domain Eukaryota; kingdom Metazoa; phylum Chordata; class Actinopteri; order Salmoniformes; family Salmonidae; genus Coregonus; species Coregonus clupeaformis. The sequence goes on along the minus strand of NC_059231.1, from coordinate 576,710 downwards.
TCCCAGCTCTCTGCAGGTCATTCACTAGGTCCCCCCGTGTGGTTCTGGGATTTTTGCTCACCGTTCTTGTGATCATTTTGACCCCACGGGGTGAGATCTTGCGTGGAGCCCCAGATCGAGGTAGATTATCAGTGGTCTTGTATGTCTTCCATTTCCTAACAATTGTTCCCACAGTTGATTTCTTCAAACCAAGCTGCTTACCTATTGCAGATTCAGTCTTCCCAGCCTGGTGCAGGTCTACAATTTTGTTTCTGGTGTCCTTTGACAGCTCTTTGGTCTTGGCCATAGTGGAGTTTGGAGTGTGACTGTTTGAGGTTGTGGACAGGTGTCTTTTATACTGATAACAAGTTCAAACAGGTGCCATTAATACAGGTAACGAGTGGAGGACAGAGGAGCCTCTTAAAGAAGAAGTTACAGGTCTGTGAGAGACAGAAATCTTGCTTGTTTGTAGGTGACCAAATACTTATTTTCCACCATAATTTGCAAATAAATTCATAAAAAATCCTACAATGTGATTTTCAGGATTTTTTTTCCTCAATTTGTCTGTCATAGCTGACGTGTACCTATGATGAAAATTACAGGCCTCTCTCATCTTTTTAAGTGGGAGAACTTGCACAATTGGTGGCTGACTAAATACTTTTTTCCCCCACTGTAAACACCATGGGACCACGCAGCCATCATACCGTTCAGGAAGGAGACGTGTTCTATCTCCTAGAGATGAACGTACTGTCACGAGTTGCTAAGCCAGAACCCAGAAGCAGACCAGGACAAGGTAAGTTGAAACGAAGGTGAGTGTTTATTACAAATTCAAGAGTGATGCTGAATAATCCGGGGAACAGAGCGGGCGGCGTTGATTAGTTGTTGGGGGTGCAGTGGTTGATCCCATCCTGGGTCGGCAGCCGCCGACCACCAGGCAGAGGTTGGATGAAGGTTCCGGACGGGTGACTGCAGATGGAACAAAACGGGGGTAAGTAAGCAACAAACCAACACGGTGCAAAAACAACAAAACTAACGCTAGGCTCAAAGACTGATACTCTGGTAAACCTACTGTTCATGGCTAACGATCCGGCAGGGACTGGATGTTAGGCCAGAGCCTAAGAAGGGTGATGATCAGGACCAGGTGTGCAGATTGCTGATGGGATGCAGGTGCGGAAATCAAGAGAGCTCCCCGGAGCGTTCCCGAACCCTCGGGAAACTGGAGATCACGAACAGAAAAACTAGTCACCAGACAGGACCCGACTCAGACTGCCGGGATCGTTACAGTACCCCCCCTCCGACGAACGCCACCGGGCGGACTCCCCGGAGCGCCAGGATGGAGGCGGTAGAAGTCACTGATGAGGTCAGCATCTAGGACCTGTCGCCGCGGAATCCAACTCCTCTCTTCAGGACCATACCCCTCCTTCGCTCTCGGACTCGATTATCCACCCGAATAGACAAGGCTACCAAGCTGTCCAGGTCACTAGGCTCCGGATAGGAGATCAACTCATCCTTGAGCTGCTCCGACAGACCCTGGTAAAAGGCCGCTTGCAGAGACTCCTCGTTCCACCCACTCTCCACAGCCAACGTCTTGAACTCGATCACGAAGTCGGCCACGCTGCGAGTTCCTTGGTGAAGCGAAAACAGGCGCCTAGCTGCGTCCCTCCCTCGGACGGAATGGTCGAAGAGCTTCCTCATCTCGGCCGTGAACCCCTGGTATGAAGCCATGCAGGGGTCTTGTCGTTCCCAAACGGCTGAAGCCCACTCCAGCGCTCGACCACGCAGCAACGCAATCACAAAGGCTATCCTAGCCTTGTCTGTGGCATAAGAGTAGGGCTGTAGATCGAACACTAATCCACACTGCATAAGGAAGGAACGGCATCTTCCCAGCTCCCCCTCATATCTATCCGGCGTCGGAACCTTGGGCTCACGGAAGGACACAGCTCCAGAAGCGGCAGGCGAGATGGGTGAAACCGGTAGTGGATCCTCCACCGGAAACTTGCGTTGGTTCTGGACCTCCGTCAGACCGGTAGAAAGGTTCCGAACTGACAACGCGATCTCCTGTAGTACCGTGCTATGATGGCCCAACATCTTCTCCTGATGGGTAATGGCATGGCGAACAGAGTCCAGGTCCGCTGGGTTCATTACTGGCCGGATCGTTCTGTCACGAGTTGCTAAGCCAGAACCCAGAAGCAGACCAGGACAAGGTAAGTTGAAACGAAGGTGAGTGTTTATTACAAATTCAAGAGTGATGCTGAATAATCCGGGGAACAGAGCGGGCGGCGTTGATTAGTTGTTGGGGGTGCAGTGGTTGATCCCATCCTGGGTCGGCAGCCGCCGACCACCAGGCAGAGGTTGGATGAAGGTTCCGGACGGGTGACTGCAGATGGAACAAACGGGGGTAAGTAAGCAACAAACCAACACGGTGCAAAAACAACAAAACTAACGCTAGGCTCAAAGACTGATACTCTGGTAAACCTACTGTTCATGGCTAACGATCCGGCAGGGACTGGATGTTAGGCCAGAGCCTAAGAAGGGTGATGATCAGGACCAGGTGTGCAGATTGCTGATGGGATGCAGGTGCGGAAATCAAGAGAGCTCCCCGGAGCGTTCCCGAACCCTCGGGAAACTGGAGATCACGAACAGAAAAACTAGTCACCAGACAGGACCCGACTCAGACTGCCGGGATCGTTACACGTACTTTGGTGCGAAAAGTGCAAATCAATCCCAGAACAACAGCAAAGGACCTTGTGAAGATGCTGGGGGAAACAGGTACAAAAGTATCTATATCCACAGTAAAACAAGTCTTATATCGACATAACCTGAAAGGCCGCTCAGCAAGGAAGAAGACACTGCTCCAAAACCGCCATAAAAAAGCCAGACTACAGTTTGCAACTGCACATGGGAACAAAGATTGTACTTTTTGGAGAAATGTCCTCTGGTCTGATGAAACAAATATAGAACTGTTTGGCCATAATGACCATCGTTAAGATTGGAAGAAAAAGGGGTAGGCTTGCAAGCCGAAGAACACCATCCCAACCGTGAAGCACGGGGGTTGCAGCATCATGCTGTGGGGGTGCTTTGCTGCAGGAGGGACTGGTACACTTCACAAAATAGATGGCATCATGAGGAAGGAAAATGATGTAGATATATTGAAGCAACATCTCAAGACATCAGTCAGGAAGTTAAAGCTTGTTCGCAAATGGGTCTTCCAAATGGACAATGACCCCAAGCATACTTCCAAAGTTGTGGCAAAATGGCTTAAGGACAACAAAGTCAAGGTATTGGAGTGGCCATCACAAAGCCCTGACCTCAATCCTATAGAACATTTGTGGGCAGAACTGAAAAGCGTGTGCGAGTAAGGAGGCCTACAAACCTGATTCCGTTACACCAGCTCTGTCAGGAGGAATGGGCCAGAATTCACCCAACTTATTGTGGGAAGCTTGTGGAAGGCTACCCGAAACGTTTGACCCAAGTTATACAATTTAAAGGCAATGGAACCAAATACTAATTGAGTGTATGTAAACTTCTGACCCACTGGGAATGTGATGAAATAAATAAAAGCTGAAATAAATCATTCTCTCTACTATTATTCTGACATTTCACATTCTTAAAATAAAGTGGTGATCCTAACTTACCTAAGACAGGGAATTTTTACTAGGATTGAATGTCAGGAATTGTGAAAAACTGAGTTTAAATGTATTTGGCTAAGGTGTATGTAAACTTCGGACTTCAACTGTAAGTATTAAAGGTAAAAGTAAAAGTATAAATCACTTCATATTCCTTATATAAAGCAAACCAGATGGCATCATTTTCTCGTTTTTGTTTTTAAATTTACGGATAGCCAGGGGCACACTCCAACACTCAGACTTAATTTACAAACAAAGCATGTGTTTAGTGAGTCTGCCAGATCTGGGGCAGTAGGGATGACCAGGATATGTTGTCTTGATAAATGTGTGAATTTTCCTGTCCTGCTAAGCATTCAAAATGTAACAAAACATAGTGCCCTCAAAGCTCATCACTAAGCTAAGGATCCTGGGACTAAACACCTCCCTCTGCAACTGGATCCTGGACTTCCTGACGGGCCGCCCCCAGGTGGTAAGGGTAGGTAACAACACATCTGCCACACTGATCCTCAATACGGGGGCCCCTCAGGGGTGCATGCTCAGTCCGCTCCTGTACTCCCTGTTCACCCATGACTGCATGGCCAGGCACGACTCCAACACCATCATTTAGTTTGCCGACGACACAACAGTGGTAGGCCTGATCACCGACAACGATGAGACAGCCTATAGGGAGGAGGTCAGAGACCTGGCCGTGTGGTGCCAGGATAACAACCTCTCCCTCAACGTGACCATGATTAGCTGTTTAGGAGTCTTATGGCTTGGGGGTAGAAGCTGTTGAGAAGCAACATACTGTACGTCATGTCTAGACGCCTTCCAGATATCAATACCTTTTATGGCTTATCATGGCTATCTCTCTACCCCATCTAATCACTATAACAGGGTGATTATCATGGCTATCTCTCTGCCCCATCTAATCGCTATAACAGGGTGATTATCATGGCTATCTCTCTGCCCCATCTAATCCCTAAAACAGGGTGATTATCATGGTTATCTCTCTGCCCCATCTAATCACTATAACAGGGTGATTATCATGGCTATCTTTCTTCCCCATCTAATCACTATAACAGGGTGATTATCATGGCTATCTCTCTGCCCCATCTAATCACTATAACAGGGTGATTATCATGGCTATCTCGCTGCCCCATCTAATCACTATAACAGGGTGATTATCATGGATATCTCTCTGCCCCATCTAATCACTATAACAGGGTGATTATCATGGCTATCTCTCTGCCCCATCTAATCACTATAACAGGGTGATTATCATGGCTATCTCTCTGCCCCACCTAATCGCTATAACATGGTGATTATCATGGCTATCTCTCTGCCCCATCTAATCACTAAAACAGGGTGATTATCATGGTTATCTCTCTGCCCCATCTAATCACTATAACAGGGTGATTATCATGGCTATCTCTCTGCCCCACCTAATCGCTATAACAGGGTGATTATCATGGCTATCTCTCTGCCCCATCTAATCACTATAACAGGGTGATTATCATGGCTATCTCTCTGCCCCATCTAATCGCTATAACAGGGTGATTATCAAGGCTATCTCTCTGCCCCATCTAATCACTATAACAGGGTGATTATCAAGGCTATCTCTCTGCCCCATCTAATCACTATAACAGGGTGATTATCAAGGCTATCTCTCTGCCCCATCTAATCACTATAACAGGGTGATTATCATGGCTATCTCTCTGCCCCATCTAATCACTATAACAGGGTGATTATCAAGGCTATCTCTCTGCCCCATCTAATCACTATAACAGGGTGATTATCATGGCTATCTCTCTGCCCCATCTAATCACTATAACAGGGTGATTATCAAGGCTATCTCTCTGCCCCAGCTAATCGCTATAACATGGTGATTATCATGGCTATCTCTCTGCCCCATCTAATCACTATAACAGGGTGATTATCATGGCTATCTCTCTGCCCCATCTAATCACTATAACAGGGTGATTATCATGGATATCTCTCTGCCCCATCTAATCACTATAACAGGGTGATTATCATGGCTATCTCTCTGCCCCATCTAATCACTATAACAGGGTGATTATCATGGCTATCTCTCTGCCCCACCTAATCGCTATAACATGGTGATTATCATGGCTATCTCTCTGCCCCATCTAATCACTAAAACAGGGTGATTATCATGGTTATCTCTCTGCCCCATCTAATCACTATAACAGGGTGATTATCATGGCTATCTCTCTGCCCCACCTAATCGCTATAACAGGGTGATTATCATGGCTATCTCTCTGCCCCATCTAATCACTATAACAGGGTGATTATCATGGCTATCTCTCTGCCCCATCTAATCGCTATAACAGGGTGATTATCAAGGCTATCTCTCTGCCCCATCTAATCACTATAACAGGGTGATTATCAAGGCTATCTCTCTGCCCCATCTAATCACTATAACAGGGTGATTATCAAGGCTATCTCTCTGCCCCATCTAATCACTATAACAGGGTGATTATCATGGCTATCTCTCTGCCCCATCTAATCACTATAACAGGGTGATTATCATGGCTATCTCTCTGCCCCATCTTGTTCTGTGTTCCATGTTACATCACCAAGTGATCAATATCATGGACTCGCTCTCTCTCTCTCTCTCTCTTTCTCTCTCTCGCTCGCTCTCTCTGTCTCTCTCTCTCTCTCTCTCTGTCTCTCTCCTCTCTGTCTCTCTCTCTCTCTCTGTCTCTCTCACAGGAGGAGTATCATATTTTCAGTTTTAATAAAAGTTATATTCTGTCTCATTCACTGTCTTTAAATCAATCTTTATTACTTTCATTTGAAACATAAACACGTCTGTCGTTCACCGTCTGTTTGTCATTATTCTTAAGTGCATAAACAATCCGTCTGACTGGCGTTATTACTCTCTATCTTCTGTATGACAGGAACAATATAGACCATCTGTTGAAGTGGTTCAGATAAATTACTGTTATCTACCTGTTATCAAACACCTCCTGGTAGGATCATCCTGTGTGAGTGTGTGTGTGTTTGTGTGTGTGTGTGTGTGTGTGTGTGTGTGTGTGTGTGTGTGTGTGTGTGTGTCTAAGCTGGTACCATTCACCAGTAAATCTGTGGTATTTATTGAGCCCAGGTCCACTGTAATAGATGCTGTGTCATGCCAGAGCTCTCTTCATGCATCTTTAAACCAGACACCTTGTTTCCTTTAATTCAACAATGGTACAGCACAGTAAGCGTGTGTGTCACTGTTATCTACCTGTTATCAACCACCTCCGGGTTCTAACCATGTGATGAGTGTGATGGAAGGAGGCAGGCGCAGGAGGGTAATCACCGAATACAGAGTTTATTCCTTCGTGGACACACAAATGCGCTCAAATAGCGATCGACGAAACAGGAACAGGGAAGACTCTCATCCCTGGCAAATACACTGTAACGGTAGAATCCAATAATACATAGGCACAGGGGAAAATCTACCCTGGCAACACAATGACATGAGTTGCTCCACCGAGCTACACTACTCTCACAATAAACAATCACCCACAAGGACAAGGGGGGCAGAGGGAACACTTATACACGGACTAATGAGGGTATTAGAACCAGGTGTGTGTGATTGACAAGACAAGACAAATGTGATGACGATTGGGGCGGCAGTGGTTGGTAAACCGGTGACGACGAACGCCGAAGCAAGGAGGGGAGGCAGAAGTTGTGACAAACCACCGGTTCCTCCTGAGTCTTTAGAAGGGGTCCCTTGGAACGGGATGAGACACAGGATGGGAGGTATTGGCAAAAAAAAATTATGAGGGGGTAGATCAACTTTAATATTGTAGATAGATTGTGGCTTCCATCAATTTAATTGTCTACATCATTTCCAATCCACCATGTATATTTATGTGTATATATTTTTTTCTTCTGTGTGTGTATATACACACATTATATACACACATTATATATATACAGTGAGGGAAAAAAGTATTTGATCCCCTGCTGATTTTGTACGTTTGCCCACTGACAAAGAAATTATCAGTCTATAATTTTAATGGTAGGTTTATTTGAACCGTGAGAGACAGAATAACAACAACAAAAATCCAGAAAAACGCATGTCAAAAATGTTATAAATTGATTTGCATTTTAATGAGGGAAATAAGTATTTGACCCCCTCTCAATCAGAAAGATTTCTGGCTCCCAGGTGTCTTTTATACAGGTAATGAGCTGAGATTAGGAGCACACTCTTAAAGGGAGTGCTCCTAATCTCAGTTTGTTACCTGTATAAAAGACACCTGTCCACAGAAGCAATCAATCAATCAGATTCCAAACTCTCCACCATGGCCAAGACCAAAGAGCTCTCCAAGGATGTCAGGGACAAGATTGTAGACCTACACAAGGCTGGAATGGGCTACAAGACCATCGCCAAGCAGCTTGGTGAGAAGGTGACAACAGTTGGTGCGATTATTTGCAAATGGAAGAAACACAAAAGAACTGTCAATCTCCCTCGGCCTGGGGCTCCATGCAATATCTCACCTCGTGGAGTTGCAATGATCATGAGAACGGTGAGGAATCAGCCCAAAACTACCAGGGAGGATCTTGTCAATGATCGCAAGGCAGCTGGGACCATAGTCACCAAGAAAACAGTTGGTAACACACTACGCCGTGAAGGACTGAAATACTGCAGCGCCCGCAAGGTCCCCCTGCTCAAGAAAGCACATATACATGCCCGTCTGAAGTTTGCCAATGAACATCTGAATGATTCAGAGGAGAACTGGGTGAAAGTGTTGAGGTCAGATGAGACCAAAATGGAGCTCTTTGGCATCAACTCAACTCGCCGTGTTTGGAGGAGGAGGAATGCTGCCTATGACCCCAAGAACACCATCCCCACCGTCAAGCATGGAGGTGGAAACATTATACTTTTGGGGTGTTTTTCTGCTAAGGGGACAGGACAACTTCACCGCATCAAAGGGACGATGGACGGGGCCATGTACCATCAAATCTTGGGTGAGAACCTCCTTCCCTCAGCCAGGGCATTGAAAATGGGTTGTGGATGGGTATTCCAGCATGACAATGACCCAAAACACACGGCCAAGGCAACAAAGGAGTGGCTCAAGAAGAAGCACATTAAGGTCCTGGAGTGGCCTAGCCTCTAAAACCGGTAGCGTATATATTTTTAAAAATATATTTTCCTTTATTATTTTCCTCCATCCTAAACCTACCACCCGTAATCTAATTGGAGTAAACTAATGGACAACAACACTTAGTCTTCTACCTCCAGCTTATACAGTGGGGAGAACAAGTATTTGATACACTGCCGATTTTGCAGGTGTTCCTCAATGATCATGAGGAAGGTGAGGGATCAGCCCAGAACTACACGGCAGGACCTGGTCAATGACCTGAAGAGAGCTGGGACCACAGTCTCAAAGAAAACCATTAGTAACACACTACGCCGTCATGGATTAAAATCCTGCAGCGCACGAAAGGTCCCCCTGCTCAAGCCAGCGCATGTCCAGGCCCGTCTGAAGTTTGCCAATGACCATCTGGATAATCCAGAGGAGGAATGGGAGAAGGTCATGTGGTCTGATGAGACAAAAATAGAGCTTTTTGGTCTAAACTCCACTCGCCGTGTTTGGAGGAAGAAGAAGGATGAGTACAACCCCAAGAACACCATCCCAACTGTGAAGCATGGAGGTGGAAACATCATTCTTTGGGGATGCTTTTCTGCAAAGGGGACAGGACGACTGCACCGTATTGAGGGGAGGATGGATGGGGCCATGTATCGCGAGATCTTGGCCAACAACCTCCTTCCCTCAGTAAGAGCATTGAAGATGGGTCGTGGCTGGGTCTTCCAGCATGACAATGACCGAAACACACAGCCAGGGCAACTAAGGAGTGGCTCCGTAAGAAGCATCTCAAGGTCCTGGAGTGGCCTAGCCAGTCTCCAGACCTGAACCCAATAGAACATCTTTGGAGGGAGCTGAAAGTCCGTATTGCCCAGCGACAGCCCCGAAACCTGAAGGATGTGGAGAAGGTCTGTATGGAGGAGTGGGCCAAAATCCCTGCTGCAGTGTGTGCAAACCTGGTCAAGACCTACAGGAAACGTATGATCTCTGTAATTGCAAACAAAGGTTTCTGTACCAAATATTAAGTTCTGCTTTTCTGATCAAATACTTATGTCATGCAATAAAATGCAAATTAATTACTTAAAAATCATACAATGTGATTTTCTGGATTTTTGTTTTAGATTCCGTCTCTCACAGTTGAAGTGTACCTATGATAAAAATTACAGACCTCTACATGCTTTGTAAGTAGGAAAACCTGCAAAATCGGCAGTGTATCAAATACTTGTTCTCCCCACTATATACATTTTACGGACACAGTATATTTTACAATAGTCATCTTTTGTTTGTTTTTAGTCCCATCCTTCAGCTATCCTCAACCCCTCCCATTTTTCTCTGAAGACCATCCAGTTTTGATTTCTATTGATTTCAAGTAAGGGCTTGATGCTTCATCCACACTCCTGTATAATCAACACTAGTGACACAATCTCCAGGATATTCCAAGTTTATCCTTGTGGAATGAGAAGACAGGCTTTGGGTCACCCCCGTCTCCACCGCCGTATGGTATGATCTCGTATGGGCCGTTACTCTGATCTCTGTATCTCATATCTTTGTTTTACTATAAACACCCATGATCTCATCAGTAGAAATTACCATGAGACTCCCTACACACAGAGAGAGACAGAGAGAGACAGAGACAGAGACAGAGACAGAGACAGAGACAGAGAGAGAGAGAGAGAGAGAGAGACAGAGACAGAGACAGAGAGAGAGAGAGAGAGAGAGAGAGAGAGAGAGAGAGAGAGAGAGAGAGAGAGAGAGAGAGAGAGAGAGAGAGAGAGAGAGAGAGAGAGAGAGAGAGAGAGAGAACAGACAGAGAGAGAGACAGAGAGAGAGAGAGAGAGAGAGAGAGAGAGAGAGAGAGAGAGAGAGAGAGATAGACAGAGAGAGCAACAGAGAGAGAGAGAGAGAATCAGGGTTTGTTCAAGAACTATAATGTCAGTGTTCAAAGGTAGTATTTCATTTGATCTTTCCTGGGGGGGACTAATTAAACCTACAGACAGGGGCTGAGGGGGATGAGAGGGACAGGGGAGCTAGAGGGGGAATCTGCAATGAGAGAGAGAGAAGAGAGTTAGATGGTACGTCTGCTATGCAAAGCAGGGAGAAATCCTCCAGCTGCCTGCCCCTTATCTGCAAAACATTTCATCCAGCTCTGTATCGGAGGAGGGTTGATGGAAATGCCTTTATTTTTCATAATCCTCTCCCCTCTCTCTCTCCTCCTGTCTCTCTCCTTTCTCTCTCTCTCATCTCTCCTCCTCCTCCTGTCTCTCTCCCCTCTCTGACCTCTCCCTCTCCTCCTCCTGTCTCTCTCACCTCTCTACCCTCTCCTTCTACTCCTGTCTCTCTCCCCTCTCTGCCCTCCTTATGTCTCTCTCCCCTCTCTGCCCTCTCCCTCTCCGTATCTCCTTCCTTATCCATATTCCATGAAGGAGCTCAGGAGGTATGACATTGTGTGAGACTAATCCACCCCTGGATATTTAGTCTCAGATTAAAATTGCCCGCTTCACTGCCTCATAATTATCTTCCTATTGATTGCCCGGGTTCAAATGCAAGTTAACAATGTACCGTTATAGTTCCGGAATTGTATTAATAACTGGTTCTCTGTCTGCAGAAGGACTTTACGAATGCCTACGCAAGAGATGTGCCCCAAATGACACCCTATTCCCTATATAGTGCACTACTGTTGACCAGAATCCTATATGTTTCCCTATTGGGCCATTTTAATGCTTAACCAACATTACTGTTCGTTCCAGGATCTTGGTTTGGACCCATGTTCATTTAGGTGTGACCAAACACGATCAGCCTGTTCTACATTATCAGCCTGTTCTACATTATCAGCCTGTTCTACACTGTCAGCCTGTTCTACACTGTCAGCCTGTTCTACATTATCAGCCTGTTCTACATTATTAACCTGTTCTACACTGTCAGCCTGTTCTACATTATCAGCCTGTTCTACACTGTCAGCCTGTTCTACATTATCAGCCTGTTCTACATTATTAACCTGTTCTACACTGTCAGCCTGTTCTAAACTGTCAGCCTGTTCTACATTATCAACCTGTTCTACATTATCAGCCTGTTCTACACTGTCAGCCTGTTCTACACTGTCACCCTGTTCTACATTATCAGTCTGTTCTACACTATCACCCTGTTCTACATTATCAGCCTGTTCTACATTATCAGCCTGTTCTACATTATTAACCTGTTCTACACTGTCACCCTGTTCTACATTATCAGCCTTTTCTACATTATTAACCTGTTCTACATTATTAACCTGTTCTACATTGTCAGCCTTTTCTACATTATTAACCTGTTCTACGCTGTCAGCCTTGACTACATTGTCATCCTGTTCTGCACTGTCAGCCTGTTCTACACTGTCACCCTGTTCTACACTGTCACCCTGTTCTACATTATCAGCCTGTTCTACATTATTAACCTGTTCTACATTATTAACCTGTTCTACACTGTCAGCCTGTTCTACACTATCCCCCTGTTCTACATTATCAGCCTGTTCTACATTATTAACCTGTTCTATACTGTCAGCCTGTTCTACATTATTAATCTGTTCTACGCTGTCAGCCTTTTCTACGTTATCAGCCTGTTCTACATTATCAGCCTGTTCTACACTGGCGGCCTGTTCCACAATGTCAGCCTGTTCTACGTTATCAACCTGTTCTACATTATCAGCCTGTTCTACATTATTAACCTGTTCTACACTGTCAGCCTGTTCTACACTATCCCCCTGTTCTACATTATCAGCCTGTTCTACATTATTAACCTGTTCTATACTGTCAGCCTGTTCTACATTATTAATCTGTTCTACGCTGTCAGCCTTTTCTACGTTATCAGCCTGTTCTACACTGTCAGCCTGTTCTACATTGTCAGCCTGTTCTAAACTGTCAGCCTGTTCTACGTTATCAACCTGTTCTACATTATCAGCCTGTTCTACACTGTCAGCCTGTTCCACACTGTCAGCCTGTTCTACACTGTCAGCCTGTTCTACACTATCAGCCTGTTCTACGTTATCAGCCTGTTCTACACTGTCAGCCTGTTCTACGTTATCAGCCTGTTCTACGTTATCAGCCTGTTCTACACTGTCAGCCTGTTCTATACTGTCAGCCTGTTCTACATTATTAACCTGTTCTACACTGTAGCCTGTTCTACACTATCACCCTGTTCTACATTATCAGCCTGTTCTACATTATCAGCCTGTTCTACATTATTAACCTGTTCTACACTGTAACCTTTTCTACATTATCAGCCTTTTCTACATTATTAACCTGTTCTACATTATTAACCTGTTCTACATTGTCAGCCTTTTCTACATTATTAACCTGTTCTACGCTGTCAGCCTTGACTACATTGTCAGCCTGTTCTGCACTGTCAGCCTGTTCTACACTGTCACCCTGTTCTACATTATCAGCCTGTTCTACATTATTAACCTGTTCTACATTATTAACCTGTTCTACACTGTCAGCCTGTTCTACACTATCCCCCTGTTCTACATTATCAGCGTGTTCTACATTATTAACCTGTTCTATACTGTCAGCCTGTTGTACATTGTTAATCTGTTCTACGCTGTCAGTCTTTTCTACGTTATCAGCCTGTTCTACATTATCAGCCTGTTCTACACTGTCGGCCTGTTCCACACTGTCAGCCTGTTCTACACTGTCAGCCTGTTCTACACTGTCAGCCTGTTCTACATTATTAACCTGTTCTACATTATCAACCTGTTCTACGTTATCAGCCTGTTCTACACTGTCAGCCTGTTCTACGTTATCAGCCTGTTCTACACTGTCAGCCTGTTCTACCCTGTCAGCCTGTTCTATACTGTCAGCCTGTTCTACATTATTAACCTGTTCTACATTGTCAGCCTGTTCTACGTTATCAGCCTGTTCTACACTGTCAGCGTGTTCTACGCTGTCAGCCTTTTCTACACTGTCAGCCTGTTTTATGTTTTCAGCCTGTTCTACATTATCAGCCTGTTCTACACTGTCAGCCTGTTCTACATTATCAGCCTGTTCTACACTGTCAGTTTGTTCTACATTATTAACCTGTTCTACACTGTCACCCTGTTCTACATTATCAGCCTTTTCTACATTATTAACCTGTTCTACATTATTAACCTGTTCTACATTGTCAGCCTTTTCTACATTATTAACCTGTTCTACGCTGTCAGCCTTGTCTACACTGTCAGCCTGTTCTGCACTGTCAGCCTGTTCTACACTGTCACCCTGTTCTACACTGTCACCCTGTTCTACATTATCAGCCTGTTCTACATTATTAACCTGTTCTACATTATTAACCTGTTCTACACTGTCAGCCTGTTCTACACTATCCCCCTGTTCTACATTATCAGCCTGTTCTACATTATTAACCTGTTCTATACTGTCAGCCTGTTCTACATTATTAATCTGTTCTACGCTGTCAGCCTTTTCTACGTTATCAGCCTGTTCTACATTATCAGCCTGTTCTACACTGGCGGCCTGTTCCACACTGTCAGCCTGTTCTACACTTTCAGCCTGTTCTACACTGTCAGCCTGTTCTACATTATCAGCCTGTTCTACGTTATCAGCCTGTTCTACACTGTCAGCCTGTTCTACGTTATCAGCCTGTACTACACTGTCAGCCTGTTCTACACTGTCAGCCTGTTCTATACTGTCAGCCTGTTCTACATTATTAACCTGTTCTACATTGTCAGCCTGTTCTACGTTATCAGCCTGTTCTACACTGTCAGCGTGTTCTACGCTGTCAGCCTTTTCTACACTGTCAGCCTGTTTTATGTTTTCAGCCTGTTCTACATTATCAGCCTGTTCTACACTGTCAGCCTGTCCTACATTATCAGCCTGTTCTCTACTGTCAGCCTGTTCTACATTATTAACCTGTTCATGCTGTCAGCCTTGTCTACACTGTCAGCCTGTTCTGCACTGTCAGCATGTTCTATACTGTCACCCTGTTCTACATTATCAGCCTGTTCTACATTATTAACCTGTTCTACATTATTAACCTGTTCTACACTGTCAGCCTGTTCTACACTATCCCCCTGTTCTACATTATCAGCCTGTTCTACATTATTAACCTGTTCTATACTGTCAGCCTGTTCTACATTATTAATCTGTTCTACGCTGTCAGCCTTTTCTACGTTATCAGCCTGTTCTACATTATCAGCCTGTTCTACACTGGCGGCCTGTTCCACACTGTCAGCCTGTTCTACACTGTCAGCCTGTTCTACACTGTCAGCCTGTTCTACATTATTAACCTGTTCTACATTATTAACCTGTTCTACATTATCAACCTGTTCTACGTTATCAGCCTGTTCTACACTGTCAGCCTGTTCTACGTTATCAGCCTGTTCTACACTGTCAGCCTGTTCTACACTGTCAGCCTGTTCTATACTGTCAGCCTGTTCTACATTATTAACCTGTTCTACATTGTCAGCCTGTTCTACGTTATCAGCCTGTTCTACACTGTCAGCGTGTTCTACGCTGTCAGCCTTTTCTACACTGTCAGCCTGTTTTATATTTTCAGCCTGTTCTACATTATCAGCCTGTTCTACACTGTCAGCCTGTTCTATATTATCAGCCTGGTCTACACTGTCAGCCTGTTCTACATTATTAACCTGTTCTACACTGTCACCCTGTTTTACATTATCACCCTTTTCTACATTATTAACCTGTTCTACATTATTAACCTGTTCTACATTGTCAGCCTTTTCTACATTATTAACCTGTTCTACGCTGTCAGCCTTGTCTACACTGTCAGCCTGTTCTGCACTGTCAGCCTGTTCTACACTGTCACCCTGTTCTACACTGTCACCCTGTTCTACGTTATCAGCCTGTTCTACATTACTAACCTGTTCTACATTATTAACCTGTTCTACACTGTCAGCCTGTTCTACACTATCCCCCTGTTCTACATTATCAGCCTGTTCTACATTATTAACCTGTTCTATACTGTCAGCCTGTTCTACATAATTAATCTGTTCTACGCTGTCAGCCTTTTCTACGTTATCAGCCTGTTCTACGTTATCAGCCTGTTCTACACTGTCAGCCTGTTCTACGTTATCAGCCTGTTCTACACTGTCAGCCTGTTCTACACTGTCAGCCTGTTCTATACTGTCAGCCTGTTCTACATTATTAACCTGTTCTACATTGTCAGCCTGTTCTACGTTATCAGCCTGTTCTACACTGTCAGCGTGTTCTACGCTGTCAGCCTTTTCTACACTGTCAGCCTGTTTTATGTTTTCAGCCTGTTCTACATTATCAGCCTGTTCTACACTGTCAGCCTGTTCTACATTATCAGCCTGTTCTCTACTGTCAGCCTGTTCTACATTATTAACCTGTTCTACACTGTCACCCTGTTCTACACTGTCACCCTGTTCTACGTTATCAGCCTGTTCTACATTACTAACCTGTTCTACATTATTAACCTGTTCTACACTGTCAGCCTGTTCTACACTATCCCCCTGTTCTACATTATCAGCCTGTTCTACATTATTAACCTGTTCTATACTGTCAGCCTGTTCTACATAATTAATCTGTTCTACGCTGTCAGCCTTTTCTACGTTATCAGCCTGTTCTACGTTATCAGCCTGTTCTACACTGTCAGCCTGTTCTACGTTATCAGCCTGTTCTACACTGTCAGCCTGTTCTACACTGTCAGCCTGTTCTATACTGTCAGCCTGTTCTACATTATTAACCTGTTCTACATTGTCAGCCTGTTCTACGTTATCAGCCTGTTCTACACTGTCAGCGTGTTCTACGCTATCAGCCTTTTCTACACTGTCAGCCTGTTTTATGTTTTCAGCCTGTTCTACATTATCAGCCTGTTCTACACTGTCAGCCTGTTCTACATTATCAGCCTGTTCTCTACTGTCAGCCTGTTCTACATTATTAACCTGTTCTACACTGTCACCCTGTTCTACATTATCAGCCTTTTCTACATTATTAACATGTTCTACATTGTCAGCCTGTTCTACATTATTAACCTGTTCTACACTGTCAGCCTGTTCTACACTATCCCCCTGTTCTATATTATCAGCCTGTTCTACATTATTAACCTGTTCTACACTGTCAGCCTGTTCTACATTATTAATCTGTTCTACGCTGTCAGCCTTTTCTACGTTATCAGCCTGTTCTACATTATCAGCCTGTTCTACACTGTCGGCCTGTTCCACACTGTCAGCCTGTTCTACACTATCAGCCTGTTCTACTTTATCAGCCTGTTCTACACTGTCAGCCTGTTCTACACTGTCAGCCTGTTCTACACTGTCAGCCTGTTCTATACTGTCAGCCTGTTCTATATTATTAACCTGTTCTACATTGTCAGCCTGTTCTACGTTATCAGCCTGTTCTACACTGTCAGCGTGTTCTACGCTGTCAGCCTTTTCTACACTGTCAGCCTGTTCTATACTGTCAGCCTGTTCTATATTATTAACCTGTTCTACATTGTCAGCCTGTTCTACGTTATCAGCCTGTTCTACACTGTCAGCGTGTTCTACGCTGTCAGCCTTTTCTTCACTGTCAGCCTGTTTTATGTTATCAGCCTGTTCTACATTATCAGCCTGTTCTACACTGTCAGCCTGTTCTACGTTATCACCCTGTTCTACACTGTCAGCCTGTTCTACACTGTCAGCATGTTTTACAATGTCAGCCTGATCTACATTATTAACCTGTTCTACACTGTCAGCCTGTTCTACACTGTCAACCTGTTCTACGTTATCAGCCTGTTCTACACTGTCAACCTGTTTTACATTGTCAGCCTGTTCTACATTATTAACCTGTTCTACACTGTCACCCTGTTTTACATTATCAGCCTGTTCTACACTATCAGCCTGTTCTACACTATCAGCCTGTTCTACACTGTCACCATGTTCTACACTGTCAGCCTGTTCTACATTATCAGCCTGTCCTACATTATTAACCTGATCTACACTGTCACCCTGTTTTACATTATCAGCCTGTTCTACACTATCAGCCTGTTCTACACTATCAGCCTGTTCTACACTGTCACCATGTTCTACACTGTCAGCCTGTTCTACATTATCAGCCTGTCCTAGATTATTAACCTGTTCTACACTGTCACCCTGTTTTACATTATCAGCCTGTTCTACGTTATCAGCCTGTTCTACACTGTCACCATGTTCTACACTGTCAGCCTGTTCTACACTGTCAGCCTGTTCTACACTGTCAGCCTGTTCTACGTTATCAGCCTGTTCTACACTGTCAGCCTGTTCTACGTTATCAGCCTGTTCTACACTGTCAACCTGTTTTACACTGTCAGCCTGTTCTACATTATTAACCTGTTCTACACTGTCACCCTGTTTTACATTATCAGCCTGTTCTACACTATCAGCCTGTTCTACACTATCAGCCTGTTCTACACTGTCACCATGTTCTACACTGTCAGCCTGTTCTACATTATCAGCCTGTCCTACATTATTAACCTGTTCTACACTGTCACCCTGTTTTACATTATCAGCCTGTTCTACACTATCAGCCTGTTCTACACTATCAGCCTGTTCTACACTGTCACCATGTTCTACACTGTCAGCCTGTTCTACATTATCAGCCTGTCCTACATTATTAACCTGTTCTACACTGTCACCCTGTTTTACATTATCAGCCTGTTCTACACTGTCACCATGTTCTACACTGTCAGCCTGTTCTACACTGTCAGCCTGTTCTACGTTATCAGCCTGTTCGACATTATCAGCCTGTTCCACACTATCAGCCTGTTCCACACTGTCAGCCTGTTCCACACTGTCAGCCTGTTCTACACTGTCAGCCTGTTCTACATTATCAGCCTGTTCTGCACTGTCAGCCTGTTCTACACTGTCAGCCTGTTCTACGTTGTCAGCCTGTTCTAAATTTTTAGTCTGTTCTACATTGTCAGCCTGTTCTACGTTATCAGCTTGTTCTACATTATCAGCCTGTTCTACACTGTCAGCCTGTTCCACACTGTCAGCCTGTTCTACACTGTCAGCCTGTTCTACACTGTCAGCCTGTTCTACACTGTCAGCCTGTTCTACATTATCAGCCTGTTCTACATTATCAGCCTGTTCTACACTGTCCGCCTGTTCTATACTGTCAGCCTGTTCTACACTGTCAGCCTGTTCTACGTTATCAGCCTGTTCTACGTTATCAGCCTGTTCTACGTTATCAGCCTGTTCTACACTGTCAGCCTGTTCTACTTTATCAGCCTGTTCTACATTATCAGCCTGTTCTACATTATCAGCCTGTTCTACATTATCAGCCTGTTCTACATTGTCAGCCTGTTCTACACTGTCAGCCTGTTCTACACTGTCAGCCTGTTCTACGTTATCAGCCTGTTCTACGTTATCAGCCTGTTCTACGTTATCAGCCTGTTCTACACTGTCAGCCTGTTCTACGTTATCAGCCTGTACTACATTATCAGCCTGTTCTACATTATCAGCCTGTTCTACACTGTCAGCCTGTTCTACATTATCAGCCTGTTCTACACTGTCAGCCTGTTCTACGTTATCAGCCTGTTCTACATTATCAGCCTGTTCTACACTGTCAGCATGTTCTACGTTATCAGCCTGTTTTACACTGTTAGCCTGTTCTACGTTATCAGCCTGTTCTACATTATCAGCCTGTTCTACATTATCAGCCTGTTCTACATTGTCAGCCTGTTCTACACTGTCAGCCTGTTCTACACTGTCAGCCTGTTCTACACTGTCAGCCTGTTCTACGTTATCAGCCTGTTCTACATTATCAGCCTGTTTTACATTATCCGCCTGTTCTACACTGTCAGCCTGTTCTACATTATCAGCCTGTTCTACACTGTCAGCCTGTTCTACGTTATCAGCCTGTTCTACATTATCAGCCTGTTCTACACTGTCAGCATGTTCTACGTTATCAGCCTGTTCTACACTGTCAGCCTGTTCTACGTTATCAGCCTGTTCTACATTATCAGCCTGTTCTACATTATCAGCCTGTTCTACATTATCAGCCTGTTCTACACTGTCAGCCTGTTCTACACTGTCAGCCTGTTCTACACTGTCAGCCTGTTCTACGTTATCAGCCTGTTCTACGTTATCAGCCTGTTCTACGTTATCAGCCTGTTCTACGTTATCAGCCTGTTCTACACTGTCAGCCTGTTCTACGTTATCAGCCTGTTCTACGTTATCAGCCTGTTCTACGTTATCAGCCTGTTCTACACTGTCAGCCTGTTCTACGTTATCTGCCTGTTCTACACTGTCAGCCTGTTCTACATTATTAGCCTGTTCTACCTCTGTGCTTCTGCTAAGCTACAACAAAAATACAGAAGAACAATGGCTGCCTAAATGTCTACACTCTACTAACACAACTGAAGTAAAGTTTGAATAAATGTCTGCACTCTATCAACACAACTGAAGTAAAGTTTAATAAATGTTTACACACCACCAACAAAACTGAAGTATAGTCTGAATTAATATATTCAATCTACCAACCAAACTGAAGTAAAGTCTGAATAAATGTCTTCACACTACCAAGACAAAAGAAGCAAAGACTGAAGTGTCTGCACTCCTCCAACAAAACTGAAATAAAGTCCGAAAAAATGTCTGTAATCTACCAACAAAACTGAAGTAAAGTCTGAAAAAAAGTCTGCATTCTAAATACAAAACTGAAATAAAGTCTGAATAAATGTCTACACACTAACAACAAATTTGAAGTAAAGTATAAATGTGTCACGATCGTTGAGAGACGGGTCAGACCAAGGTGCAGCGTGGTATGAGAGACGGGTCAGACCAAGGTGCAGCGTGGTATGAGAGACGGGTCAGACCAAGTTGCAGCGTGGTATGAGAGACGGGTCAGACCAAGGTGCAGCGTGGTATGAGAGACGGGTCAGACCAAGGTGCAGCGTGGTATGAGAGACGGGTCAGACCAAGGTGCAGCGTGGTATGAGAGACGGGTCAGACCAAGGTGCAGCGTGGTATGAGAGACGGGTCAGACCAAGGTGCAGCGTGGTATGAGAGACGGGTCAGACCAAGGTGCAGCGTGGTATGAGAGACGGGTCAGACCAAGGTGCAGCGTGGTATGAGAGACGGGTCAGACCGGTGCAGCGTGTATGAGAAGACGGGTCAGACCAAGGTGCAGCGTGGTATGAGAGACGGGTCAGACCAAGTTGCAGCGTGGTATGAGAGACGGGTCGGACCAAGGTGCAGCGTGGTATGAGAGACGGGTCAGACCAAGGTGCAGCGTGGTATGAGAGACGGGTCAGACCAAGGTGCAGCGTGGTATGAGAGACGGGTCAGACCAAGGTGCAGCGTGGTATGAGAGACGGGTCAGACCAAGGTGCAGCGTGGTATGAGAGACGGGTCAGACCAAGGTGCAGCGTGGTATGAGAGACGGGTCAGGCCAAGGTGCAGCGTGGTATGAGAGACGGGTCAGACCAAGGTGCAGCGTGGTATGAGAGACGGGTCAGACCAAGGTGCAGCGTGGTATGAGAGACGGGTCAGACCAAGGTGCAGCGTGGTATGAGAGACGGGTCAGACCAAGGTGCAGCGTGGTATGAGAGACGGGTCAGACCAAGGTGCAGCGTGGTATGAGAGACGGGTCAGACCAAGGTGCAGCGTGGTGTGAGAGACGGGTCAGGCCAAGGTGCAGCGTGGTATGCGAACATGTTTATTAGAACAATTAACACAGACAAAACTACAAAAGGCAACGAACCGTGACGTCGGAAGGTTAAACACAAACAAGCCAAACACACCGAAACACAAACAAGATCCCACAATAAAGGTAGGCAACCAGGCTGCCTAAGTATGATCCCCAATCAGAGACAACGAGCGACAGCTGCCTCTGATTGGGAATCACACCCGGCCGAACATAGAAATACAAACCTTGAACTAACCATAGACATACACATAGAAACTCACGCCCTGACCAAACCAACTAAAGACAACCGGCCTCTCAAGGTCAGGGCGTGACAAAATGTTTGCACTATATCAACAAATCTGTATCAAAGTCTTAATAAATGTCTACACACTACCAACAAAACTGAAGTCATGTCTGAACTCTACCAACAAATCTGAAGTAAAGTCTGAATATAGTAGCCATCTCTAGGAAAACCAAAGTTCCAAAGGCTGGGCCTAATATAGTGTATAAGAGGTCATACAAGACGTTTTGTAGTGATTCCGATGTTGTTATTGTAAAGAATATATGTTGGTCCGTGGTGTGTAATGAGGAGCAACCAGACCATGCACTTGACACATTTATGAAATTGCTTATTCCAGTTACTGATAAGCATGCACCCATTAAGAAAATGACAGTAAAAACTGTTAAATCCCTGTGGATTGATGAGGAATTGCAAAATGGTATAGTTGAGAGGGATGAGGCAAAAGGAATGGAAAAATAAGTCTGGCTGCACAACCGATTGGCAAACGTATTGCAAATTGAGAAATCATTTGACTAAACTGAATAAAAATAATTAGAAACTACTCTATGAAACAAAGATAAATGACTTAAAAAAATATAGTAAAAAGCTTTGGAGCACCTTAAATGAAATTTTGGGCAAAAAGGCAAACTCTGCTCCATCATTCATTGAATCAGATGGCTCAGTCATCACAAAACCCACTGATATTGCCAACTACTTCAATGATTTTTTCATTGGCAAGATTAGCAAACGGAGGCATGACATGCCAGCAACAAACGCTGACACTACACATCCAAGTATATCTGACCAAATTATGAAAGACAAGCGTTGTCATTTTGAATTCAGTAAAGTGAGTGTGGAAGACGTTAATTTTTTGTTTTGTTGTCTATCAACAATGACAAGCCACCGGGGTCTGACAGCTTTATTACTGAGGATAATAGCGGACGATATTACCACTCCTATTTGCCATCTCTTCAATCTAAGCCCACTAGAAATGGTCTGCCCTCAGACCTGGAGGGATCCATAATAAATATAATATAATATATAATATTAATAATATTATATTATATAATAAATACAAATACACTAGATGTGCAATTAAAAGGGCCAGATGCACAATTAAAGGGGATCTACCCTCAGTTTGTTTTATTTTTTTATCTTTCAGACCTAAAGAAAAGTGTCTTCTGATTATTTTAGCATTGACATGGACTCAGAACATCCAATTTTGTTGTTTCTCTATGAACAGTTTTAATTTTGAGAGTGAAAAACCCCCAAAATATCTAAAACCAGAAAAAACAAAACTGAGAAAACATAATTTGGGAAAATATAAAACAGTTTATTATTAACCATTATTTATGAACAAAAAACTTAGAAAGTGGTGCACTAAGAACCCAGGGAAGAGTTGCAGGGGAGACAAGAAGAACGGGGCCTATTTGAAAGCTATAAATAAATGAGTAGCTCACGACATGTTTTATTTTTTCAAAGTAGCGAAATAGGATTCTAGAACAGGTTGGAGACCCCTGCGCTAGAGTCTGTGGAGAGTAGACCCTCTATGGGGCGTCTGGCCAGACTAACAGAGTAGACCCTCTATGGGGCGTCTGGCCAGACTAACAGAGTAGACCCTCTATGAGGCGTCTGGCCAGACTAACAGAGTAGACCCTCTATGAGGCGTCTGGCCAGACTAACAGAGTAGACCCTCTATGAGGCGTCTGGCCAGACTAACAGAGTAGACCCTCTATGAGGCGTCTGGCCAGACTAACAGAGTAGACCCTCTATGAGGCGTCTGGCCAGACTAACAGAGTAGACCCTCTATGGGGCGTCTGGCCAGACTAACAGAGTAGACCCTCTATGAGGCGTCTGGCCAGACTAACAGAGTAGACCCTCTATGAGGCGTCTGGCCAGACTAACAGAGTAGACCCTCTATGAGGCGTCTGGCCAGACTAACAGAGTAGACCCTCTATGAGGCGTCTGGCCAGGCTAACAGAGTAGACCCTCTATGAGGCGTCTGGCCAGACTAACAGAGTAGACCCTCTATGAGGCGTCTGGCCAGACTAACACAGAGACATGGTGGAGGACAGAGAGCGAAGGCTACTGCCACGGTTATCAAAGTTTCAAGTTTTATTAGTCTTACGGCATGCGCATGGTATACCTCATCCAACCTAACGCCTACTTGCAGGTTGCCGCTGGATGGCCTTGCGGTTGTGCACGGAGCCATTCCCGTACCAGGCCGTGATGGAACCGGTCAAGGCGCTCTCGATGGTATTTGGAGAGGACCCGGGGCAGCGTGCCGATTTTCTTCAGCCGCCTTAGGAAGTAGAGACGGGGTTGCGCCCTCTTGACAAGAGTGTTGTTGTTGTTGTTGTTGTTGTTGTTGTTGTTGTTGTTGTGTCCGTGAGTCTGTCTCTGTTTGTTTGCCTGTTGTTCAGAGATTCTCCAGGAGACTAAATGTTTACTACTCCTGAACACAAACTGTGACAGGTCTCTTGATTCAGATGCAAGTGTCAGTGTTTAACATAGGGGAGAGTGGGGTACGTTGAGCCAGTGTTTAATATAGGGGAGAGTGGGGTACGTTGAGTCAGTGTTTAACATAGGGGAGAGTGGGGTAAGCTGAGCCAGTGTTTAACATATGGGGAGAATGGGGTATGTGGAGCCAGTGTTTAACATAGGGGAGAGTGGGGTATGTGGAGCCAGTGTTTAACATATGGGGAGAGTGGGGTACGTGGAACCAGTGTTTAAAATAGGGGAGAGTGGGGTATGTTGAGCCAGTGTTTAACATAGGGGAGAGTGGGGTATGTGGAGCCAGTGTTTAACATAGGGGAGGGTGGGGTATGTTGAGCCAGTGTTTAACATAGGGGAGAGTGGGGTACGTTGAGCCAGTGTTTAACATAGGGGAGAGTGGGGTATGTTGAGCCAGTGTTTAACATAGGGGAGAGTGGGGTACGTGGAGCCAGTGTTTAACATAGGGGAGAGTGGGGTACGTGGAGCCAGTGTTTAACATATGGGGAGAATGGGGTATGTGGAGCCAGTGTTTAACATAGGGGAGAGTGGGGTATGTGGAGCCAGTGTTTAACATATGGGGGAGAGTGGGGTACGTGGAACCAGTGTTTAAAATAGGGGAGAGTGGGGTATGTTGAGCCAGTGTTTAACATAGGGGAGAGTGGGGTATGTGGAGCCAGTGTTTAACATAGGGGAGAGTGGGGGTATGTTGAGCCAGTGTTTAACATAGGGGAGAGTGGGGTACGTGGAGCCAGTGTTTAACATAGGGGAGAGTGGGGTATGTTGAGCCAGTGTTTAACATAGGGGAGAGTGGGGTCGTGGAGCCAGTGTTTAACATAGGGGAGAGTGGGGTACGTGGGAGCCAGTGTTTAACATAGGGGGAGAGTGGGGTAAGTTGAGCCAGTGTTTAACATAGGGGAGAGTGGGGTACGTGGAGCCAGTGTTTAACATAGGGGAGAGTGGGGTACGTGGAGCCAGTGTTTAACATAGGGGAGAGTGGGGTACGTGGAGCCAGTGTTTAACATAGGGGAGAGTGGGGTACGTGGAGCCAGTGTTTAATATAGGGGAGAGTGGGGTATGTTGAGTCAGTGTTTAACATAGGGGAGAGTGGGGTAAGTTGAGCCAGTGTTTAACATAGGGGAGAGTGGGGTATGTTGAGCCAGTGTTTAACATAGGGGAGAGTGGGGTACGTTGAGCCAGTGTTTAATATAGGGGAGAGTGGGGTACGTGGAGCCAGTGTTTAATGTAGGGGAGAGTGGGGTACGTTGAGCCAGTGTTTAATATAGGGGAGAGTGGGGTACGTGGAGCCAGTGTTTAATATAGGGGAGAGTGGGGTACGTTGAGTCAGTGTTTAACATAGGGGAGAGTGGGGAAAGCTGAGTCTGTGTTTAACATAGGGGAGAGTGGGGGTACGTTGAGCCAGTGATTAATGTAGGGGAGAGTGGGTACGTTGAGCCAGTGTTTAATATAGGGGAGAGTGGGGTACGTTGAGCCAGTGTTTAATATAGGGGAGAGTGGGGTACGTTGAGTCAGTGTTTAATGTAGGGGAGAGTGGGGTACGTGGAGCCAGTGTTTAATATAGGAGAGAGTGGGGAAAGCTGAGTCAGTGCTTAACATAGGGGGAGAGTGGGGGTACGTTGAGCCAGTGTTTAACATAGGGGAGAGTGGGGTACGTGGAGCCAGTGTTTAACATAGGGGAGAGTGGGGTACGTGGAGTCAGTGTTTAATGTAGGGGAGGATTGGGGTACGTTGAGCCAGTGTTTAATGTAGGGGAGAGTGGGGTACGTTGAGCCAGTGTTTAATATAGGGGAGAGTGGGGTACGTTGAGCCAGTGTTTAACATAGGGGAGAGTGGGGTACGTGGAGCCAGTGTTTAATATAGGGGAGAGTGGGGTACGTTGAGCCAGTGTTTAATATAGGGGAGAGTGGGGTACGTTGAGCCAGTGTTTAACATAGGGGAGAGTGGGGTATGTTGAGCCAGTGTTTAACATAGGGGAGAGTGGGGTATGTTGAGCCAGTGTTTAATATAGGGGAGAGTGGGGTACGTTGAGCCAGTGTTTAATGTAGGGAAGAGTGGGGTACGTTGAGCCAGTGTTTAATATAGGGGAGAGTGGGGTACGTGGAGCCAGTGTTTAACATAGGGGAGAGTGGGGTAAGATGAGCCAGTGTTTAATGTAGGGGAGAGTGGGGTATGTTGAGCCAGTGTTTAATATAGGGGAGAGTGGGGTACGTTGAGCCAGTGTTTAATGTAGGGGAGAGTGGGGTACGTTGAGCCAGTGTTTAATATAGGGGAGAGTGGGGTATGTTGAGTCAGTGTTTAATATAGGGGAGAGTGGGGTACGTTGAGTCAGTGTTTAACATAGGGGAGAGTGGGGTACGTTGAGCCAGTGTTTAATATAGGGGAGAGTGGGGTACGTTGAGTCTGTGTTTAATATAGGGGAGAGTGGGGTATGTTGAGTCTGTGTTTAACATAGGGGAGAGTGGGGTATGTTGAGTCTGTGTTTAACATAGGGGAGAGTGGGGTATGTTGAGTCAGTGTTTAATGTAGGGGAGAGTGGGGTATGTTGAGCCAGTGTTTAATATAGGGGAGAGTGGGGTATGTTGAGCCAGTGTTTAATATAGGGGAGAGTGGGGTATGTTGACCCAAAGGTGTAAGTTGAGCCATCCTTGTTTCTAAGAAACCATACACAACCTAACCCTAACCCATTGGACCAAATATTTAGGAATTTGTCATGAAGGAGTCTGTGAAGGAAGAAACCACATGGAAAAAGTTAGGTCCAAAAAAACAGTCTTTCACCAAGTCAAATTAAGTTATTGTGTTAACCAAAGTAGATAATTAATTTATGGTAAACCAAAGTAGACAATTTAAAGTTTTTTCTACACATCAGTTAGGGCCTCTATAAGCTTCAATATGAGCTCCTAAACCTAGCATGAAAGTGCATCCTTGTAGCTGTGTGGGCTAATATAGTCAAAATGTTGGCCTTGGGGTGAGTTGAGCCAATGGTTGAGCCAATGGCAAGTTGAGCAAATTGAAATGCTTTCTGCCCAGGCATAATGCATTATCTCTGGGATATGAAGTAACAACAATGTTAAACTTTTTTTTTTTTTTTTTTAGTACAAAGTGTTTTTTAGATGTCAAGCCTTTGTTAAAATATGCTTAAAATTATTAAAAGACAAAAAAACTATTGGGTTGAATTGTGTTTGGAAATATTTCATTCAGTATCGAAATTTGTAGCCGGCTTAATTTACCCTGTCTGGCTAATCAATTTACCACATAACCGGCATAAGTTGTGCCAAGAGACAAGCTATGTTTTCAAAACTGTAATGTTTACATGCATTCTGATTATTTCCAGGGATACACAACATCCTGAACTACAGTATATGTAGATATCTTTGTTAGAAAGAATACTATATTTCCCTTGACGTAGTGATGCTGAATGTAAAAAAAGGCTCAACTTACCCCACTCTCCCCTACTAAGCTTTCAGACAACATGAATCTTTGTCAGAGCATTCACAAACACATCCAGCTGGATTTCATTTCTCTGGTGAACAATATGTTATTTTACACAACATGGAATGATTCCACCGGGACCCGCATCTCACAGCCCCCCATGCCTCAGAACCCCACCAGGACCCTCATCTCCCAGCCCGCCCGGGCCTCAGAACCCCACCAGGACCCCCAGCTCCCAGCCCGCCCAGGCCTCAGAGCCCCACCAGGACCCTCATCTCCCAGCCCGCCCGGGCCTCAGAACCCCACCAGGACCCTCATCTCCCAGCCCGCCCGGGCCTCAGAACCCCACCAGGACCCTCATCTCCCAGCCCGCCCAGGCCTCAGAGCCCCACCAGGACCCTCATCTCCCAGCCCGCCCGGGCCTCAGAGCCCCACCAGGACCCTCATCTCCCAGCCCGCCCAGGCCTCAGAACCCCACCAGGACCCCCATCTCACAGCCCCCGAGCCTCAAACCCCACAGCCGTCCATCTTGGAGCCTACAGCACACAACACGGCCCCCGAGCTCAGGGCTCCCACAGCCTCACAATACACCCCACAGCTCCCTAGCCTACAGCATTATCTCACCAGGCCCCTCAAAAGTCCCCCAAGCCTCAGAGCCCCACTAGCTCTTTTGCACACGGTTTTGAATGGTAATTGGAGATGGATGGACTCCCAAAAGCTTGTGTCCAATAATATCACACGGAATGAAACCACCCCATCACTCCGTCTCCCAGTGTGTTCTGCTACGCTGTATATTTTCAACAGTCAGTATTCCATGGGGAATCTGTCTATGAATGCGTCCCAAATGGCACCCTGTCCCCTGTACAGTCCCAATAGGCCCTGGTCAAAAGTAGTGCACTATAAAGGGAACAGTATACCATTTGGGATGCAACGTACTGTATATTTTCTTGTTGATTCCCCAGGTAGGTTTGTTTCTTAATGAGCCCCCCAGTGAAGACTCCTTGTCTCCTTCAGGGCCCATCAGGGGTTCTTTTTCCTTTTTGAGGCCAACCGCTTTACCTGCATACGGTTCAATTCCTCGGTTGATCGCCACTCATCCTGAGAATGCTACCTACAGTTGAAGTCGGAAGTTTACATACACCTTAGCCAAATACATCTAAACTCAGTTTTTCACAATTCCTTACATCTAATCCTAGTAAATCTCATGTTAAATACTGTTGAAGTAATATGGCTACAGGTTCATCTGCCTCACCTAAAGCCCATTCTGGTGGGAAGCTGCTATAGACCACCAAGTGCTAACAGTCAGTATCTGGATAATATGTGTGAAATGCATGATAAGCAGTCACTACCATCATGGGACTTTTATTAATTGTTTTATTCTGTGGTTACAGTTTTCAACCCAAATAAAAAATTATTATAATCGAAACCGAACCGACCTCAAAAAGCACTAATCACTAATGATCAGTGATCATACAAGAGACTTCTCATCAAAACTAAACATGATCAGTGATCACACAAAAAGAATGCTCACGTTGGTTGAAAATCACAGCCACAGAAAACAGACAAAAAACAGCATATTCAAACGCATAATCTCATAATTAGACCAACGCTTTGCAAAAATGTCCATTAATTGTAATCTACATAATCACATTACCTGTTGCTGCAGGATTATTTTCCTGCTGTAGCAAACTGGCTCAAATTAAGATCCTACATCTAATCTAAGAACCATTGTAGGTCCTAACCAAGTCCTTATTGCACAATGAGAATGGAATTATTCACACATGATGCATCCCAAGTGGAACCCTATGTAGTGCACTAGCTTTGACCAGATGACACACAAAGAGGAGAGATATTATTATTAGAGAAATAAATGCATTAACTCTGGCTTTAGTTAAGAGATGTTTGAACATTGTTAGGTTGAGATTATTGAATAATAGTTTTTCCTTAATGCTAATAGTATTCTGCTCACTATCTGACCTTTACACTCAAAGTTTCCACTCTCAAATCTCGAAACCCATAACTGAACTATTTCTTATACTCAAGAATAAAAGTTTAAGTATGTATCTTCACAATGAAATAATTAAAGAAAGCTCAATCCAATTCAGAGAATACTTTCATGTACATTTGAAGTCGGATGGCCAAATGCATTTAAATTCAGTTTTTCACAATTCCTGACATTTAATCCTAGTAAAAATTCCCTGTTTTAGGTCAGTTAGGATCACCACTTTATGTTAAGAATGTGAAATGTCAGATTAATAGTAGAGAGAATGATTTATTTCAGCTTTTATTTCTTTCATCACATTCCCAGTGGGTCAGAAGTTTACATACACTCAATTAGTATTTGGTAGCATTGCCTTTAAATTGTTTAACTTGGGTCAAACGTTTCAAGTAGCCTTCCACAAGCTTCCCACAATAAGTTGGGTGAATTTTGGCCCATTCCTCCTGACAGAGCTGGTGTAACGGAATCAGGTTTGTAGGCCTCCTTGCTCGCACACGCTTTTTCAGTTCTGCCCACACATTTTCTACAGGATTGAGGTCAGGGTTTTGTGATGGCCACTCCAATACCTTGACTTTGTTGTCCTTAAGCCATTTTGCCACAACTTTGGAAGTATGCTTGGGGTCATTGTCCATTTGGAAGACCCATTTGCAACCAAGTTTTAACTTCCTGACTGATGTCTTGAGATGTTGCTTCAATATATCCACATAATTTTCTTTCCTCATGATGCCATCTATTTTGTGAAGTGCACCAGTCCCTCCAGCAGCAAAGCACCCCCACAGCATTTTCCTCCAAACATAACGATGTTTAATATGGCCAAACAGTTATATTTTTGTTTCATCAGACCAGAGGACATTTCTCCAAAAAGTAAGATCTTTGTCCCCATGTGCAGTTGCAAACCGTGGTCTGGCTTTTTTATGGCGGTTTTGGAGCAGTGGCTTCTTCCTTGCTGAGCGGCCTTTCAGGTTATGTCGATATAGGACTTGTTTTACTGTGGATATAAATACTTTTGTACCTGTTTCCTCCAGTATCTTCACAAGGTCCTTTGCTGTTGTTCTGGGATTGATTTGCACTTTTCGCAACAAAGTACGTTCATCTCTAGGAGACAGAACGCGTCTCTTTCCTGAGCGGTATGACGGCTGCGTGGTCCCATGGTGTTTATACTTGCATACTATTGTTTGTACAGATGAACGTGGTCCCTTCAGGCGTTTGGAAATTGCTCCCAAGGATGAACCAGACTTGTGGAGGTCTACAATTATTTTTCGGAGGTCTTGGCTGATTTCTTTTGATTTCCCCATGATGTCAAGCAAAGAGACACTGAGTTTGAAGGTAGGCCTTGAAATACATCCACAGGTACACCTCCAATTGACTCAAATGATGTCAATTAGCCTATTAGAAGCTTCTAAAGCCATGATGTCATTTTCTGGAATATTCCAGAATGTTTAAAGGACAGTCAATTTAGTGTATGTAAACTTCTGACCCACTGGAATTGTGATACAGTCAATTATAAGTGAAAGAATCTGTCTGTAAACAATTGTTGGAAAAATTACTTGTGTCATGCACAAAGTAGATGTCCTAACCGACATGCCAAAATTTGTGGAGTGGTTGAAAAACGAGTTTTAATGACTCCAACCTACAGTGTATGTCAACTTCCCACTTCAACTGTAGCTACACTGCACAACCTAACCACCCCTGAAGACATCTCTCTCACACACACACACACACACACACACACACACACACACACACACACACACACACACACACACACACACACACACACACACACACACACACACACACACACACACACACACACACACACACACACACACACACACACACACACACACACACACACACACACACACACACTCACACTCACACTCACACTCACACTCACACTCCCCCTATAGACCTCCTTCTGGCTGATTCCAGGAGGAAAAAAAACTCATCTAAATGTGAAGGAGTGCCTCCTGTGGAGAGTAGTATTCCCAGGTGGAACCAGCCTGCCTAACATTTGTCAAGTTTCACTCAAAAGCTCTGACGGAGGCCTTTTGATGCCGATACGTAACGCTTTAATAAAGAGCAGCGACAGTAGCAAGAGCAGTGTGCAGGTTTCTAATTTTTTCTCAAGTTTCACTCTGAAACAGAACACAAATAACTGCTACCAAAGACAGAACAGAGAATGTTGAGGATGGTTTGGCAGGAAGCATTACAGAGGAGAGGAGGAAGTGAGACATTTCCACAGAGTGGCAGGAGGCCCACACTCCTCCTCTTTAAAGTCAAAAGGAGGAAAGACAACCCAAAAAGGTCAACAATCTCCCATCTCTCGAAAGTTGACATTTGATGAGCATTTTGCTGCGTTAAGAGATTGTATTCATCTGGATGACGGCTCCCTGAGGTTTTGAATCATGTTTGATGGCTAGATCCTGATTCTGCAGCGTTTTTTTTAACTCGATAGGGAAAGGGCCTCCAATCTTCCAATCCGAACCACCTGCAATGTTTCCTCACTATTTCCAATCTTTCCTCTCGGTTCCCTTTCTCCTTCTGCTGGCTGAAAGGTAGATGATGCCGACAGAAATGTCAAGCTGCTTGAGGCATAGAGAAACCTACGTTCAGAAAACACGTCAATTATACGAATGAGAAGAACAGCTAACAGCTTCCACGTCGAACTGGAAACGTCGTCCATCTTTAGCTCTACAAGCTCCATACTCCTCCTCCATCTTCTCTCTTCTCCTGTTCCTTTTGATATTAGTTATTGGAGTGTATTAATTCTCTACCAGGTGAGTTCCAACGGCGGCAGCAGGCTTCTCAGTGGCTGAGTCTGGCACCTCTTAAAGGTCAGCTCCACGTGACAGGGTGTGTGTGTGTGTGTGTGACCTGTAAGTCAGCTGTACTGTCTTAACCTTTACATTTTAGCAGACGCTCTTATCCAGAGCGACTTACAGTTAGTGCATACATTATTATTATTTTATTTTTTTAATACCCCCTGTGGGAATCAAACCCACAACCCTGGCGTTGCAAACGCCATGCTCTATCAACTGAGCTACATCCCTGCCGGCCATTCCCCTCCCCTACCCTGGACGACGCTGGGCCAATTGCACGCCGCCCCATGGGGTCTCCCGATCGTGACCGGCTACGACAGAGCCTGGATTCGAACCAGGATCTCCAGTGGCACAGCTAGCACTGCGATGCGGAGCCTTAGACCACTGCGACACTCGGGAGGATTTAGTGTATCGGTTTCCAGTTCTCAGTAGACGCTCTAGGAGTTGATTCTCTGAACCAAACTGATTTGTTCCAGAAATAAAGAGGTCATAGTCAGTGACACCATAACACACACACACACCTACACAACACAAATCCAGCCAGTGCTGTGGCCCCGTCCACCTCTACTGTTCTGATCCTCCCAAATAGCATTCATCACGACCATACCAGGACATAATAGCTTGACTATATTCAACACAGCACCCTGTCCTCACAGCACCTCATCAAATCTACAGTATATTCAACACAGCACCCTGTCCTCACAGCACCTCATCAAATCTACAGTATATTCAACACAGCACCCTGTCCTCACAGCACCTCATCAAATCTACAGTATATTCAACACAGCACCCTGTCCTCACAGCACCTCATCAAATCTACAGTATATTCAACACAGCACCCTGTCCTCACAGCACCTCATCAAATCTACAGTATATTCAACACAGCACCCTGTCCTCACAGCACCTCATCAAATCTACAGTATATTCAACACAGCACCCTGTCCTCACAGCACCTCATCAAATCTACAGTATATTCAACACAGCACCCTGTCCTCACAGCACCTCATCAAATCTACAGTATATTAAACAATAAAATCAAATCAAATTTTATTGGTCACATACACATATTTAGCAGATGTTATTGCGGGTGTAGCTAAATGCTTGTGTTCCTAGCTCCAACAGTGCAGTAGTATCTAACAATTCACAACAATACACACAAATCTAAAAGAAAAAAAATGTAAATGAAGAAATATATTAATATTAGAACGAGCAATGTCAGAGTGGCATTGACTAAATACAGTAGAATAGAATACAGTATATACATATGAGATGAGTAAACCAGTATGTAAACATTATTAAAGTGACTAGTGTTCCATTATTAAAGTGACTAGTGTTCCATGTCTATGCATATGGGGCAGCAGCCTCTAAGGTGCAGGGTTGAGTAGCCGGGTGGTAGCCGGCTAGTGATGGCCTTGAGATAAAAGCTGTTTTTCCAGTCTCTCGGTCCCACCTTTGATGCACCTGTACTGACCTCGCCTTCTGGATGATAGCGGGGTGAACAGGCAGTGGCTCGGTTGGTTGATGTCCTTGATGATCTTTTTGGCCTTCCTGTGACATCGGGTGCTGTATGTGTCTTGGAGGGTGGGTAGTTTGCCCCCGGTAATGCGTTCGGCAGACAGCACCACCCTCTGGACAGCCCTGCGGTTGCGGCGGTGCAGTTGCCATACCAGGCGGTGATACAGCCCGACAGGATGCTCTCAATTGTGCATCTGTAAAAGTTTGTGAGGGTCTTTCTTCAGCCTCCTGAGGTTGAAGAGGTGCCTTCACCACACTGTCTGTGTGGGTGGACCATATCAGATTGTCAGTGATGTGTACACTGAGGAACTTGAAGCTTTCCACCTTCTCCACTGCGATCCCGTCGATCTGGATAGGGGCGTGCTCCCT
>NC_059231.1:465000-537500 GCF_020615455.1 Coregonus clupeaformis | reverse complement strand
CAAGCTCGCCCAAACCTTTCACTTTCTATTGATGACAGTGTTGTAAAAAAAACAGATGTTGGTGTTATTCTTTATCAAATAAGAAAATACCTTAATTATTTTGGCTGGTTGAACGTTTCAATTAACATTCCATGTCACACGTTAATTTGTTTGCATCTTAAGTATTATCCACAACACGTGATATTGAGATGAGTCTTTACATATTGTTTGCCTCATTTTGACTCCATACATTATGTAAGGTGTTGAAAGTGGTGGAAAAAAGTACCCAATTGTCATACTTGAGTAAAAGTATAGATACCTTAATAGAAAATGACTCAACTCAAGTAAAAGTGAAAGTCACCCAGTAAAATACTACTTGAGTAAATGTCTAAAAGTATTTGGTTTTAAATATTCTTAAGTATTAAAAGTACATGTAATTGCTAAAATATACTTAAGTAACAAAGTAAAAGTAAATGTATAAAACATTTCTAATTCCTTATATTAAGCAAACCCAGACGGCATCATGTTCTTGTTTTTATAATTTACGTATAGCCAGGGGCTCACTCCAACACTCAGACATCATTTACAAACAAATCCTGTGTTTAGTGAGTCCGCCAGATCAGAGGCAGTAGGGATGACCAGGGATGTTCTCTTGATAAGTGGGTGAATTGGACCATTGTCCTGTCCTGCTAAGCATTCAAAATGTAACGAGTACTTTGGGTGTCAGGGAAAATGTATGGAGTAAAAAGTACATCATTTTCTTTTTGGAATGTAGTGAGGTAAAAGTGAAAGTACAGTGGCTTGCGAGAGTATTCACACCCCTAGACATTTTTCCAATTTTGTTGCCTTACAACCTGGAATTAAAATTGATTTTTGGGGGGTTTGTATCATTTGATTTACACAACATGCCTACCATTTAGAAGATGCAAAATATTTGTTTAATGTGAAACAAACAAGAAATAAGACAAAAAAACAGAACACTTGAGCATACATAACTATTCACCCCCCCAAAGTCAATACTTTGTAGAGCCACCTTTTGCAGCAATTACAGCTGCAAGTCTCTTGGGGTATGTCTCTATAAGCTTGGCACATCTAGCCACTGGGATTTTTGCCCATTCTTCAAGGCAAAATTGCTCCAGCTCCTTCAAGTTGGATGGGTTCCGCTGGTGTACAGCAATCTCTAAATCATACCACAGATTCTCAATTGGATTCAGGTCTGGGCTTTGACTAGGCCATTCCAAGACATTTAAATGTTTCCCCTTAAACCACTCGAGTGTTGCTTTAGCAGTATGCTTAGGGTCATTGTCCTGCTGGAAGGTGAACCTCCGTCCCAGTCTCAAATCTCTGGAAGACTGAAACAGGTTTCCCTCAAGAATTCCCCTGTATTTAGCGCCATCCATCATTCCTTCAATTCTGACCAGTTTCCCAGTCCCTGCCGATGAAAAATATTCCCACAGCATGATGCTGCCACCACCATGCTTCACTGTGGGGATGGTGTTCTTGGTGTGATGAGAGGTGTTGGGTTTGCTCCAAAGATAGCGTTTTCCTTGATGGCCAAAAAGCTCAATTTGGTCCTATGGACAGATACTCCAATCTCTGCTGTGGAGCTTTGCAGCTCCTTCAGGGTTATCTTTGGTGTCTTTTTTGCCTCTCTGATTAATGCCCTCCTTGCCTGGTCTGTGAGTTTTGGTGGGCGGCCCTCTCTTGGCAGGTTTGTTGTGGTGCCATATTCTTTCCATTTTTTAATAATGGATTTAATGGTGCTCCGTGGGATGTTCAAAGTGTCGGATATTTTTTATAACCCAACCCTGATCTGTACTTCTCCACAACTTTGTCCCTGACCTGTTTGGAGAGCTCCTTTATCTTCATGGTGCCACTTGCTTAGTGGTGTTGCAGACTCTGGGGCCTTTCAGAACAGGTGTCTATATACTGAGATCATGTGACAGATCATGTGACACTTAAATAAAGTCCACCTGTGTGCAATCTAACTAATTATGTGACTTCTGAAGGTAATCGGTTGCACCAGATCTTATTTAGGGGCTTCATAGCAAAGGGGGTGAATACATATGCACGCACCACTTTTCTGTTATTTATTTTATTTCATTTCACTTCACAAATTTTGACTATTTTGTGTACGTCAATTACATGAAATCCAAATAAAATTCAATTTTAAATTACAGGTTGTAATGCAACAACTAGGAAAAAACGCCAAACGGGATGAATACTTTTGCAAGGCACTGTACATAAAGAGAGAGCTAAGAAAACAACACAGCATGGCAGCAACACAACAACACAGCATGGTAGCAACACAACATGACAACACAGCATGGTAGCAACACATGACAACACAGCATGGTAGCAACACATGACAACACAGCATGGTAGCAGCACAACATGACAACACAGCATGGTAGCAACACAACATGACAACACAGCATGGCAGCAGCACAACATGACAACACAGCATGGTAGCAACACAACATGACAACACAGCATGGTAGCAACACAACATGACAACACAGCATGGTAGCAACACAACATGACAACACAGCATGGTAGCAACACAACATGACAACACAGCATGGCAGCAACACAACATGACAACACAGCATGGTAGCAACACAACAACACAGCATGGTAGCAACACAACAACACAACATGGTAAAAACACAATATGACAACACAGCATGGCAGCAACACAACATGACAACACAGCATGGTAGCAACACAACATGACAACACAGCATGGTAGCAACACAACATGACAACACAGCATGGTAGCAACACAACATGACAACACAGCATGGTAGCAACACAATATGACAACACAGCATGGTAGCAACACAACATGACAACACAGCATGGTAGCAACACAACATGACAACACAGCATGGTAGCAACACAACATGACAACACAGCATGGTAGCAGCACAACATGACAACACAGCATGGTAGCAACACAACATGACAACACAGCATGGTAGTAACACAACATGACAACACAGCATGGTAGCAACACAACATGACAACACAGCATGGTAGCAACACAACATGACAACACAGCATGGTAGCAACACAACATGACAACACAGCATGGTGGCAACACAACATGACAACACAGCATGGTAGCAACACAACATGACAACACAGCATGGTAGCAACACAACATGACAACAAAGCATGGTAGCAACACAACATGACAACACAGCATGGTAGCAACACAACATGACAACACAGCATGGTAGCAACACAACATGACAACACAGCATGGTAGCAACACAACATGACAACACAGCATGGTAGCAACACAACATGACAACACAGCATGGTAGCAACACAACATGACAACACAGCATGGTAGCAACACAACATGACATCACAGCATGGTAGCAACACAACATGACAACACAGCATGGTAGCAACACAACATGACAACACAGCATGGCAGCAACACAACATGACAACACAGCATGGTAGCAACACAACATGACAACACAGCATGGTAGCAACACAACATGACAACACAGCATGGTAGCAACACAACATGACAACACAGCATGGTAGCAACACAACATGACAACACAGCATGGTAGCAACACAACATGACAACACAGCATGGTAGCAACACAACATGACAACACAGCATGGTAGCAACACAACATGACATCACAGCATGGTAGCAACACAACATGACAACACAGCATGGTAGCAACACAACATGACAACACAGCATGGTAGCAACACAACATGACAACACAGCATGGTAGCAACACAACATGACAACACAGCATGGTAGCAACACAACATGACAACACAGCATGGTAGCAACACAACATGACAACACAGCATGGTAGCAACACAACATGACAACACAGCATGGTAGCAACACAACATGACAACACAGCATGGTAGCAGCACAACATGACAACACAGCATGGTAGCAACACAACATGACAACACAGCATGGTAGCAACACAACATGACAACACAGCATGGTAGCAACACAACATGACAACACAGCATGGTAGCAACACAACATGACAACACAGCATGGTAGCAACACAACATGACAACACAGCATGGTAGCAGCACAACATGACAACACAGCATGGTAGCAGCACAACATGACAACACAGCATGGTAGCAGCACAACAACACAGCATGGTAGCAACACAACATGACAACACAGCATGGTAGCAACACATGACAACACAGCATGGTAGCAACACATGACAACACAGCATGGTAGCAGCACAACATGACAACACAGCATGGTAGCAACACAACATGACAACACAGCATGGCAGCAGCACAACATGACAACACAGCATGGTAGCAACACAACATGACAACACAGCATGGTAGCAACACAACATGACAACACAGCATGGTAGCAACACAACATGACAACACAGCATGGTAGCAACACAACATGACAACACAGCATGGCAGCAACACAACATGACAACACAGCATGGTAGCAACACAACAACACAGCATGGTAGCAACACAATATGACAACACAGCATGGCAGCAACACAACATGACAACACAGCATGGTAGCAACACAACAACACAGCATGGTAGCAACACAACAACACAGCATGGTAGCAACACAATATGACAACACAGCATGGCAGCAACACAACATGACAACACAGCATGGTAGCAACACAACATGACAACACAGCATGGTAGCAACACAACATGACAACACAGCATGGTAGCAACACAACATGACAACACAGCATGGTAGCAACACATGACAACACAGCATGGTAGCAACACAACATGACAACACAGCATGGTAGCAACACAACATGACAACACAGCATGGTAGCAACACAACATGACAACACAGCATGGTAGCAACACAACATGACAACACAGCATGGTAGCAACACAACATGACAACACAGCATGGTAGCAACACAACATGACAACACAGCATGGTAGCAACACAACATGACAACACAGCATGGTAGCAACACAACATGACATCACAGCATGGTAGCAACACAACATGACAACACAGCATGGTAGCAACACAACATGACAACACAGCATGGTAGCAACACAACATGACAACACAGCATGGTAGCAACACAACATGACAACACAGCATGGTAGCAGCACAACATGACAACACAGCATGGTAGCAACACAACATGACAACACAGCATGGTAGCAACACAACATGACAACACAGCATGGTAGCAACACAACATGACAACACAGCATGGTAGCAACACAACATGACAACACAGCATGGTAGCAACACAACATGACAACACAGCATGGTAGCAACACAACATGACAACACAGCATGGTAGCAACACAACATGACAACACAGCATGGTAGCAGCACAACATGACAACACAGCATGGTAGCAACACAACATGACAACACAGCATGGTAGCAACACAACATGACAACACAGCATGGTAGCAACACAACATGACAACACAGCATGGTAGCAACACAACATAACAACACAGCATGGTAGCAGCACAACATGACAACACAGCATGGTAGCAGCACAACATGACAACACAGCATGGTAGCAGCACAACATGACAACACAGCATGGTAGCAGCACAACATGACAACACAGCATGGTAGCAACACATGGTAGGCTCCCTGCTCCCTACTACTTATATTTTACTTTATTTTGCTCTTTTTACTCACCTACATTTTGACTTACCACATTTTTTTTCTTAAAACTGCAT
This sequence comes from Coregonus clupeaformis, assembly GCF_020615455.1. Lineage (NCBI taxonomy): Eukaryota > Metazoa > Chordata > Actinopteri > Salmoniformes > Salmonidae > Coregonus > Coregonus clupeaformis. The sequence goes on along the minus strand of NC_059231.1, from coordinate 531,791 downwards.
TGTTGGTTAAGGGCTTGTAACTAAGCATTTCACTGTGATGTCTACACCTGTAGTATTCGGCGCATGTGGCAAATAAAATTTGATTTGATTCGATTCGAACAGTGAAATGTTTACTTACAGGCCCTTCTCCACAATTCAGAGAGAAATTATAACCCAGGGAATAAATACACAATGAGTAACGATAACTTGGCTATATACAAGGAGTACCAGCACTGAGTCAATGTGCAGGGGTACCAGGTAATAACATGGCTATATATAGGGAGTACCAGTACTGAGTCAATGTGCAGGGGGTACCAGGTAATAACATGGCTATATACAGGGAGTACCAGTACTGAGTCAATGTGCAGGGGGTACCAGGTAATAACATGGCTATATACAGGGAGTACCAGTACTGAGTCAATGTGCAGGGGGTACCAGGTAATAACATGGCTATATACAGGGAGTACCAGTACTGAATCAATGTGCAGGGGGTACCAGGTAATAACATGGCTATATACAGGAGTACCAGTACTGAGTCAATGTGCAGGGGGTACCAGGTAATAACATGGCTATATACAGGGAGTACCAGTACTGAGTCAATGTGCAGGGGGTACCAGGTAGTAACATGGCTATATACAGGGAGTACCAGTACTGAGTCAATGTGCAGGGGGTACCAGGTAATAACATGGCTATATACAGGGAGTACCAGTACTGAGTCAATGTGCAGGGGGTATCTGGTAATAACATGGCTATATATAGGGAGTACCAGTACTGAGTCCATGTGCAGGGGTACCAGGTAATAACATGGCTGTATACAGGGAGTACCAGTACTGAGTCAATGTGCAGGGGTACCAGGTAATAACATGGCTGTATACAGGGAGTATCAGTACTGAGTCAATGTGCAGGGGGTACCAGGTAGTAACATGGCTATATACAGGGGGTACCAGGTAATAACATGGCTATATACAGGGGGTACCAGGTAACAACATGGCTATATACAGGGGGTACCAGGTAATAACATGGCTGTATACAGGGAGTACCAGGTAATAACATGGCTGTATACAGGGAGTACCAGGTAATAACATGGCTATATACAGGAAGTACCAGGTAATAACATGGCTATATACAGGGAGTACCAGGTAATAACATGGCTATATACAGGGGGTACCAGGTAATAACATGGCTATATACAGGGGGTACCAGGTAATAACATGGCTATATACAGGGGGTACCAGGTAATAACATGGCTATATACAGGGGGTACCAGGTAATAACATGGCTATATACAGAGGGTACCAGGTAATAACATGGCTATATACAGAGGGTACCAGGTAATAACATGGCTATATACAGGGAGTACCAGGTAATAACATGGCTATATACAGGGGGTACCAGGTAATAACATGGCTATATACAGAGGGTACCAGGTAATAACATGGCTATATACAGAGGGTACCAGGTAATAACATGGCTATATACAGGGAGTACCAGGTAATAACATGGCTATATACAGGGGGTACCAGGTAATAACATGGCTATATACAGGAAGTACCAGGTAATAACATGGCTATATACAGGGGGTACCAGGTAATAACATGGCTATATACAGGAAGTACCAGGTAATAACATGGCTATATACAGGGGGTACCAGGTAATAACATGGCTATATACAGGGGGTACCAGGTAATAACATGGCTATATACAGGGAGTACCAGGTAATAACATGGCTATATACAGGGGGTACCAGGTAATAACATGGCTATATACAGGGGGTACCAGGTAACAACATGGCTATATACAGGGGGTACCAGGTAATAACATGGCTGTATACAGGGAGTACCAGGTAATAACATGGCTGTATACAGGGAGTACCAGGTAATAACATGGCTATATACAGGAAGTACCAGGTAATAACATGGCTATATACAGGGAGTACCAGGTAATAACATGGCTATATACAGGGGGTACCAGGTAATAACATGGCTATATACAGGGGGTACCAGGTAATAACATGGCTATATACAGGGGGTACCAGGTAATAACATGGCTATATACAGGGGGTACCAGGTAATAACATGGCTATATACAGAGGGTACCAGGTAATAACATGGCTATATACAGAGGGTACCAGGTAATAACATGGCTATATACAGGGAGTACCAGGTAATAACATGGCTATATACAGGGGGTACCAGGTAATAACATGGCTATATACAGGAAGTACCAGGTAATAACATGGCTATATACAGGGGGTACCAGGTAATAACATGGCTATATACAGGGAGTACCAGGTAATAACATGGCTATATACAGGGAGTACCAGGTAATAACATGGCTGTATACAAGGTATGAGGTGGATACTGTATGAACATATACAGTTGAAGTCGGAAGTTTCCATACCCCTTAGCCATCACTCCGTCTCCCAGTGTGTTCTGCTACGCTGTATATTTTCAACAGTCAGTATTCCATGGGGAATCTGTCTATGAATGCGTCCCAAATGGCACCCTGTCCCCTATACAGTCCCAATGGGCCCTGGTCAAAAGTAGTGCACTATAAAGGGAACAGTATACCATTTGGGATGCAACGTACTGTATATTTTCTTGTTGATTCCCCAGGTAGGTTTGTTTCTTAATGAGCCCCCCAGTGAAGACTCCTTGTCTCCTTCAGGGCCCATCAGGGGTTCCTTTTCCTTTTTGAGGCCAACCGCTTTACCTGCATACGGTTCAATTCCTCGGTTGATCACCACTCATCCTGAGAATGCTACCTACAGTTGAAGTCGGAAGTTTACATACACCTTAGCCAAATACATCTAAACTCAGTTTTTCACAATTCCTTAAATCTAATCCTAGTAAAAATTCCCTGTCTTACGTCAGTTAGGATCACCACTTTATGTTTAGAATGTGAAATGTCAGAATAATAGTAGAGAGAATTATTTATTTCAGATTTTATTTCTTTCATCACATTCCCAGTGGGTCAGAAGTTTACATACACTCAATTAGTATTTGGTAGCATTGCCTTTAAATTGTTTAACTTGGGTCAAATGTTTCGGGTAGCCTTCCACAAGCTTCCCACAATAAGTTGGGTGAATTTTGGCCCATTCCTCCTGACAGAGCTGGTGTAACTGAGTCAGGTTTGTAGGCCTCCTCGCTCGCACACGCTTTTTCAGTTCTGCCCACAAATTTTCTATAGGATTGAGGTCAGGGCTTTGTGATGGCCACTCCAATACCTTGACTTTGTTGTCCTTAAGCCATTTTGCCACAACTTTGGAAGTATGCTTGGGGTCATTGTCCATTTGGAAGACCCATTTGCGACCAAGCTTTAACTTCCTGACTTATTTCTTGAGATGTTGCTTCAATATATTCACATCATTTTCCTTCCTCAAGATGCCATCTATTTTGTGAAGTGCACCAGTCCCTCCTGCAGCAAAGCACCCCCACAGCATGATGCTGCCACCCCCGTGCTTCACGGTTGGGATGGTGTTCTTCGGCTTGCAAGCCTACCCCTTTTCCTCCAAACATAATGATGGTCATTATGGCCAAACAGTTCTATTTTTGTTTCATCAGACCAGAGTACATTTCTCCAAAAAGTACGATCTTTGTCCCCATGTGTTGCAAACCGTAGTCTGGCTTTTTTATGGCGGTTTTGGAGCCGTGGCTTCTTCCTTGCTGAGCGGCCTTTCAGGTTATGTCGATATAGGACTCATTTTACTGTGGATATAGATACTTGTGTACCTGTTTCCTCCAGCATCTTCACAAGGTCCTTTGCTGTTGTTCTGGGATTGATTTGCGGCATGACGGCTGCGTGGTCCCATGGTGTTTATATTTGCGTACTATTGTTTGTACAGATGAACGTGGTACCTTCAGGCGTTTGGAAATTGCTCTCAAGGATGAATCAGACTTGTGGAGGTCTACAATTTTTGGCTGATTTATTTTGATTTTCCCATGATGTCAAGCAAAGAGGCACTGAGTTAGAAGGTAGGCCTTGAAATACATCCACAGGTACACCTTTAATTGACTCAAATGAATGCAATTAGTCTATCAGAAGCTTCTAAAGCTTCATTTTCTGGAATTTTCCAAGCTGTTTAAAGGCACAGTCAACTTAGTGTATGTAAACTTCTGACCCACTGGAATTGTGGTACAGTGATTTATAAGTGAAATAAACAATTTTTGGAAAATTACTTGTGTCATGCACAAAGTAGATGTCCTAACCGACTTGCCAAAACTATAGTTTGTTAACAAGACATTTGTGGAGTTGTTGAAACATCACGTCTACATTGTCTTACTTACGCAGACTGTTTTTGAGCCTGAAACTGTCATTGTCCCAAATGGCAACTTATACCCAAATGGCAACTTATTCCCTATATAGTGCACTACTTTAGACCAGAGAATGGCACCCTATTCCCTATATAGTGCACTACTTTAGACCAGAGAATGGCACCCTATTCCCTATATAGTGCACTACTTTAGACCAGAGAATGGCACCCTATTCCCTATATAGTGCACTACTTTAGACCAGAGAATGGCACCCTATTCCCTATATAGTGCACTACTTTAGACCAGAGAATGGCACCCTATTCCCTATATAGTGCACTACTTTAGACCAGAGAATGGCACCCTATTCCCTATATAGTGCACTACTTTAGACCAGAGAATGGCACCCTATTCCCTATATAGTGCACTACTTTAGACCAGAGAATGGCACCCTATTCCCTATATAGTGCACTACTTTAGACCAGAGAATGGCACCCTATTCCCTATATAGTGCACTACTTTAGACCAGAGAATGGCACCCTATTCCCTATATAGTGCACTACTTTAGACCAGAGAATGGCACCCTATTCCCTATATAGTGCACTACTTTAGACCAGAGAATGGCACCCTATTCCCTATATAGTGCACTACTTTAGACCAGAGAATGGCACCCTATTCCCTATATAGTGCACTACTTTAGACCAGAGAATGGCACCCTATTCCCTATATAGTGCACTACTTTAGACCAGAGAATGGCACCCTATTCCCTATATAGTGCACTACTTTAGACCAGAAAATGGCACCCTATTCCCTATATAGTGCACTACTTTTGACCAGAGAATGGCACCCTATTCCCTATATAGTGCACTACTTTTGACCAGAGAATGGCACCCTATTCCCTATATAGTGCACTACTTTAGACCAGAGAATGGCACCCTATTCCATATATAGTGCACTACTTTAGACCAGAGAATGGCACCCTATTCCATATATAGTGCACTACTTTAGACCAGAGAATGGCACCCTATTCCATATATAGTGCACTACTTTAGACCAGAGAATGGCACCCTATTCCCTATATAGTGCACTACTTTAGACCAGAGAATGGCACCCTATTCCATATATAGTGCACTACTTTAGACCAGAGAATGGCACCCTATTCCCTATATAGTGTAACGATCCCGGCAGTCTGAGTCGGGTCCTGTCTGTGGACTAGTTGTTATGTTCGTGATCTCCAGTTTCCCGAGGGTTCTGGAACGCTCCGGGGAGCTCTCTTGATTTCCGCACCTGCATCCCATCAGCAATCTGCACACCTGGTCCTGATCATCACCCTTCTTAGGCTCTGGCCTAACATCCATTCCCTGCCGGATCGTTAGCCATGAACATCACCCGTCCGGAACCTTCATCCAACCTCTGCCTGGTGGTCGGCGGCTGCCGACCCAGGATGGGATCAACCACTGCACCCCCAACAACTAATCAACGCCGCCCGCTCTGTTCCCTGGATTATTCAGCATCACTCTTGAACTTGTAAATAAACACTCACCTTCGTTTCAACTTACCTTGTCCTGGTCTGCTTCTGGGTTCTGGCTTAGCAACTCGTGACAGAACGATCCGGCCAGTAATGAACCCAGCGGACCTGGACTCTGTTCGCCATGCCATTACCCAGCAGGAGAAGATGTTGGGCCATCATAGCACGGTACTACAGGAGATCGCGTTGTCAGTTCGAACCTTTCTACCGGTCTGACGGAGGTCCAGAACCAACGCAAGTGTCCGGTGGAAGATCCACTACCGGTTTCACCCATCTCGCCTGCCGCTTCTGAAGCTGTGTCCTTCCGTGAGCCCAAGGTTCCGACGCCGGATAAATATGAGGGGGAGCTGGGAAGATGCCGTTCCTTCCTTATGCAGTGTGGATTAGTGTTCGATCTACAGCCCTACTCTTATGCCACAGACAAGGCTAGGATAGCCTTTGTGATTGAGTTGCTGCGTGGTCGAGCGCTGGAGTGGGCTTCAGCCGTTTGGGAACGACAGGATCCCTGCATGGCTTCATACCAGGGGTTCACGGCCGAGATGAGGAAGCTCTTCGACCATTCCGTCCGAGGGAGGGACGCAGCTAGGCGCCTGTTTTCGCTTCGCCAAGGAACTCGCAGCGTGGCCGACTTCGTGATCGAGTTCAAGACGTTGGCTGTGGAGAGTGGGTGGAATGAGGAGGCTCTGCAAGCGGCCTTTTACCAGGGTCTGTCGGAGCAGCTCAAGGATGAGTTGATCTCCTATCCGGAGCCTAGTGACCTGGACAGCTTGGTAGCCTTGTCTATTCGGGTGGATAATCGAGTCCGAGAGCGAAGGAGGGAGAAGCAATGGGTTCCGTCCAACCGATCAGCTTCTCAGGTTCCAGTTGGGTCGTCAAACTGCGCGGCTCGCTAAAGTTGGGAGGACTTTTAGCGAGCCAGTTTCGACCTCTCAATACCTCTGTCAGACCCCGTTTCCCGGCTACCCTTATGAACAGGAATCAGAGCTTAGCGATTAACGCTTTATCGATTCAGGTGCCGGTGGAAGCTTTCTAGATGCCGAGTTGGTGGAACAGCTGGGGCTTTCCAAGGAGCAATTGCCGGAAGCCATTGAAGCTACCACTCTGGACGGCAGTAGTCTGGCACGTATCACGATGAGGACTGAACCGGTTAAGATGCGGTTGTCGGGGAATCATTCTGAGATGATTTCATTCTTCATTCTGCCGTCTTCCCAGGTTCCTCTGGTCCTTGGATACCCCTGGCTGAAGGAACACAATCCCACGTTCGATTGGGTGACGGGCAAGGTAACGAGTTGGAGCCTTGATTGTCATGCTAACTGTCTCAAGACTGCCTGCCCCCATTCGGTTCCCAGTCAGGTGATTGAGGCTAAACCCCCAGATTTGTCCCTGGTTCCCGAGACATATCACGATATGGGGGAGGTTTTCAGTAAGCAGAAGGCTCTGTCACTCCCCTCCCCACCGACCATATGATTGTGCCATCAACCTGTTCCCTGGAGCTGTCTACCCCAAGGGAAGGTTATACAGTATCTCCCGACCTGAACGTGAGGCTTTGGAGACCTACATCAAGGAGTCCCTAGCTGCTGGTCTCGTTCGTCCCTCGTCATCACCCCTGGGGGCAGGATTCTTCTTTGTGGGTAAGAAGGATGGCTCTCTTCGACCGTGTATTGATTATCGGGGGTTGAATGACATCACGGTCAAGAACAAGTATCCCCTGCCCTTGATGAGTTCTGCCTTCGACTCCTTACAGGGTGCTACGGTGTTCACCAAGCTAGACCTACGCAATGCGTATCACATGGTCCGGATCAGAGAGGGGGACGAGTGGTTGACGGGTTTCAATACACAGATGGGTCACTTCGAGTATCAGGTGATGCCGTTTGGACTGACCAATGCTCCAGCGGTATTCCAGAGTATGGTGAACGACGTCCTGAGAGATATGATCGGTCTCTTTGTGTTTGTTTACCTGGATGACATTCTGATCTTCTCGAAGGAACCTTCCGACCACGTCCAGCATGTCCGGCAGGTTCTGCAGCGATTGTTGGAGAATCGCCTGTTCGTGAAGGCCGAGAAGTGCGAGTTTCACGCCCACACGACATCCTTTCTCGGGTACATCATCTCCAGGGGAGAGATTAGGATGGACCAGGAGAAGGTTAGAGCGGTTCTGGAATGGGCCCAGCCCGGTACGAGATTGCAGCTCCAGAGATTTTTGGGGTTTGCGAATTTCTACCGCAGATTCATCCGGGATTACAGCCGTGTGGCCGCTCCGTTAACTGCCTTGACTTCCAGTATCAGGACCTTCAAGTGGAATCCGGAGGCGGATCGAGCGTTTCTGGATTTGAAGAGGCGATTCACCAACGCACCGATTCTCTCTCAACCGGACACGGCCCGTCAGTTCGTCGTTGAAGTGGACGCGTCTGATGTGGGAGTTGGCGCCATCCTGTCGCAGCGATGCTCCACGGACAGTAAACTCCATCCCTGCGCCTACTACTCTCGTCGCCTTTCGCCTGCGGAGAGGAATTACGATGTGGGTAACCGGGAGCTTCTCGCGGTGAAACTTGCCTTGGAGGAGTGGTTGGAGGGGGCGGAGCAACCGTTTATTGTCTGGACTGACCACAAGAATCTTGCTTACGTGCAATCGGCTAAACGTCTCAACTCCCGTCAGGCCAGGTGGGCGTTGTTTTTCGGACGATTCAAGTTTTCCCTGACGTTCCGACCTGGATCTAAGAACGGCAAGGCGGGACGCCTTGTCCCGGATGTTCTCCAAGACGGAGGAGAGTGGGTCCAAGACCGAGACAATTCTCCCCCGGAACTGCGTCGTGGGAGCAGTTATGTGGAAGATTGAGGAGGAGGTGCTGGCGGCCCTTCGGACTCAGCCCGGTCCCGGTAACGGTCCACCCGGTCGGTTGTTTGTGCCTGAGTCGGTTCGTCCTGCTGTCCTCAAATGGTCCCACGCCAGCAAGATGGCTTGTCACCCTGGCGTGGCTCGGACAATGGCGTTTCTTCGCATACGTTTTTGGTGGCCTGCCATGGCCGAGGATACTCGGGGTTATGTTGCTGCCTGTCCAGTGTGTGCGCAGAATAAGAGTACCAATCGGCCCAGCTCTGGACTACTTCACCCCCTTCCTATTCCCCCGGCGACCATGGTCGCATCTGGCCCTGGACTTTGTCACTGGGTTGCCCGCTTCTGAGGGGAACACGGTCGTTCTGACTATCGTGGACAGATTCAGCAAGTTCGCCCACTTTGTGCCTATTGCCAAGCTTCCCTCTGCCTCGGAGACGTCCGAGATCCTGGTTAGGGAGGTTTTCAGGGTCCACGGGTTGCCCAGTGATATCGTTTCCGACCGTGGCCCTCAGTTTACCTCTGCTGTCTGGAAGTCCTTCTGTTTGGCCATTGGAGCTACAGTCAGTCTCACATCTGGTTTTCACCCCCAATCTAATGGTCAGGCGGAGAGAGCCAACCAGAAGATGGAATCCACGCTACGCTGCCTGGCCTCTTCCAACCCCACCTCCTGGGTCTCTCAGTTGCCTTGGGTTGAGTATGCCCACAATACTCTCCCTACATCTGCCACTGGGATGTCTCCCTTCCAGTGCCTGTATGGCTACCAACCTCCCTTGTTCCCTTCTCAGGAGAAGGAGCTCTCAGTGCCTTCTGTTCAGGTCCATATTCGTCGTTGCCACCGGACCTGGCATCGGGCCAGAAAAGCACTCCTTAGAGTTTCGGACCGGTATCAGCTCCAGGCGAATCGTCGCCGGATCCCCGCTCCCACCTACACCATCGGAGATAGGGTCTGGTTGGCCACACGGGATCTTCCTTTACGGACTGAGTCTAGGAAGTTGTTACCGAAGTTCATTGGTCCGTTTGTGGTGGAGAAGGTGATCAATCCGGTGGCAGTTCGACTCAAACTCCCGAGGACGCTCAGAGTCCATCCCACCTTTCATGTCTCCTGCCTCAAGCCTGTTTTCCTCAGTCCTCTGTTGCCTCCTCCGCCTCCTCCTCCTCCTCCTCGGATGATCGGAGGTGGTCCTGCCTACACGGTGCGTCGCATCATGGATTCCAGACGGCGGGGCCGGGGTTTCCAGTATCTCGTGGACTGGGAGGGGTATGGTCCTGAAGAGAGGAGTTGGATTCCGCGGCGACAGGTCCTAGATGCTGACCTCATCAGTGACTTCTACCGCCTCCATCCTGGCGCTCCGGGAGTCCGCCCGGTGGCGTTCGTCGGAGGGGGGGTACTGTAACGATCCCGGCAGTCTGAGTCGGGTCCTGTCTGTGGACTAGTTGTTATGTTCGTGATCTCCAGTTTCCCGAGGGTTCTGGAACGCTCCGGGGAGCTCTCTTGATTTCCGCACCTGCATCCCATCAGCAATCTGCACACCTGGTCCTGATCATCACCCTTCTTAGGCTCTGGCCTAACATCCATTCCCTGCCGGATCGTTAGCCATGAACATCACCCATCCGGAACCTTCATCCAACCTCTGCCTGGTGGTCGGCGGCTGCCGACCCAGGATGGGATCAACCACTGCACCCCCAACAACTAATCAACGCCGCCCGCTCTGTTCCCTGGATTATTCAGCATCACTCTTGAACTTGTAAATAAACACTCACCTTCGTTTCAACTTACCTTGTCCTGGTCTGCTTCTGGGTTCTGGCTTAGCAACTCGTGACATATAGTGCACTACTTTAGACCAGAGAATGGCACCCTATTCCCTATATAGTGCACTACTTTAGACCAGATAATGGCACCCTATTCCCTATATAGTGCACTACTTTAGACCAGAGAATGGCACCCTATTCCATATATAGTGCACTACTTTAGACCAGAGAATGGCACCCTATTCCCTATATAGTGCACTACTTTAGACCAGAGAATGGCACCCTATTCCCTATATAGTGCACTACTTTAGACCAGAGAATGGCACCCTATTCCCTATATAGTGCACTACTTTAGACCAGAGAATGGCACCCTATTCCCTATATAGTGCACTACTTTAGACCAGAGAATGGCACCCTTATTCCCTATATAGTGCACTACTTTAGACCAGAGAATGGCACCCTATTCCCTATATAGTGCACTACTTTAGACCAGAGAATGGCACCCTATTCCCTATATAGTGCACTACTTTAGACCAGAGAATGGCACCCTATTCCCTATATAGTGCACTACTTTAGACCAGAGAATGGCACCCTATTCCCTATATAGTGCACTACTTTAGACCAGAGAATGGCACCCTATTCCCTATATAGTGCACTACTTTAGACCAGAGAATGGCACCCTATTCCCTATATAGTGCACTACTTTTGACCAGAGAATGGCACCCTATTCCCTATATAGTGCACTACTTTAGACCAGAGAATGGCACCCTATTCCATATATAGTGCACTACTTTAGACCAGAGAATGGCACCCTATTCCATATATAGTGCACTACTTTAGACCAGAGAATGGCACCCTATTCCATATATAGTGCACTACTTTAGACCAGAGAATGGCACCCTATTCCCTATATAGTGCACTACTTTAGACCAGAGAATGGCACCCTATTCCATATATAGTGCACTACTTTAGACCAGAGAATGGCACCCTATTCCCTATATAGTGCACTACTTTAGACCAGAGAATGGCACCCTATTCCCTATATAGTGCACTACTTTAGACCAGAGAATGGCACCCTATTCCCTATATAGTGCACTACTTTAGACCAGAGAATGGCACCCTATTCCATATATAGTGCACTACTTTAGACCAGAGAATGGCACCCTATTCCCTATATAGTGCACTACTTTAGACCAGAGAATGGCACCCTATTCCCTATATAGTGCACTACTTTAGACCAGAGAATGGCACCCTATTCCCTATATAGTGCACTACTTTAGACCAGAGAATGGCACCCTATTCCCTATATAGTGCACTACTTTAGACCAGAGAATGGCACCCTATTCCCTATATAGTGCACTACTTTTGACCAGAGAATGGCACCCTATTCCCTATATAGTGCACTACTTTAGACCAGAGAATGGCACCCTATTCCCTATATAGTGCACTACTTTAGACCAGAGAATGGCACCCTATTCCCTATATAGTGCACTACTTTAGACCAGAGAATGGCACCCTATTCCCTATATAGTGCACTACTTTGACCAGAGAATGGCACCCTATTCCCTATATAGTGCACTACTTTAGACCAGAGAATGGCACCCTATTCCCATATAGTGCACTACTTTAGACCAGAGAATGGCACCCTATTCCCTATATAGTGCACTACTTTAGACCAGAGAATGGCACCCTATTCCCTATATAGTGCACTACTTTTGACCAGAGAATGGCACCCTATTCCCTATATAGTGCACTACTTTTGACCAGAGAATGGCACCCTATTCCCTATATAGTGCACTACTTTAGACCAGAGAATGGCACCCTATTCCATATATAGTGCACTACTACAGTTCGCTGTGGTTGGTATGATGCTAGCTCCAGTTAGCTGGGGTTGGTATGATGCTAGCTACAGTTCGCTGTGGTTAGTATGATGCTAGCTACAGTTCGCTGTGGTTGGTATGATGCTAGCTCCAGTTAGCTGGGGTTGGTATGATGCTAGCTACAGTTCGCTGTGGTTGGTATGATGCTAGCTCCAGTTAGCTGGGGTTGGTATGATGCTAGCTACAGTTCGCTGTGGTTGGTATGATGCTAGCTCCAGTTAGCTGGGGTTGGTATGATGCTAGCTCCAGTTAGCTGGGGTTGGTATGATGCTAGCTCCAGTTAGCTGGGGTTGGTATGATGCTAGCTACAGTTCGCTGTGGTTGGTATGATGCTAGCTCCAGTTAGCTGGGGTTAGTATGATGCTAGCTACAGTTAGCTGTGGTTGGTATGATGCTATCTACAGTTAGCTGGGGTTGGTATGATGCTAGCTACAGTTAGCTGGGGTTAATATGAGGCTAGCTACAGTTAGCTGGGGTTAGTATGATGCTAGCTACAGTTCGCTGTGGTTGGTATGATGCTAGCTCCAGTTAGCTGGGGTTGGTATGATGCTAGCTACAGTTCGCTGTGGTTAGTATGATGCTAGCTACAGTTCGCTGTGGTTGGTATGATGCTAGCTCCAGTTAGCTGGGGTTGGTATGATGCTAGCTACAGTTCGCTGTGGTTGGTATGATGCTAGCTCCAGTTAGCTGGGGTTGGTATGATGCTAGCTCCAGTTAGCTGGGGTTGGTATGATGCTAGCTCCAGTTAGCTGGGGTTGGTATGATGCTAGCTACAGTTCGCTGTGGTTGGTATGATGCTAGCTCCAGTTAGCTGTGGTTAGTATGATGCTAGCTACAGTTCGCTGGGGTTAGTATGATGCTAGCTACAGTTAGCTGTGGTTAGTATGATGCTAGCTACAGTTAGCTGTGGTTGGTATGATGCTAGCTACAGTTAGCTGTGGTTGGTATGATGCTAGCTACAGTTAGCTGTGGTTGGTATGATGCTAGCTACAGTTAGCTGGGGTTGGTATGATGCTAGCTACAGTTAGCTGTGGTTGGTATGATGCTAGCTACAGTTAGCTGTGGTTGGTATGATGCTAGCTACAGTTAGCTGTGGTTGGTATGAGGCTAGCTACAGTTAGCTGGGGTTGGTATGATGCTAGCTACAGTTAGCTGGGGTTAGTATGATGCTAGCTACAGTTAGCTGGGGTTAGTATGATGCTAGCTACAGTTAGCTGGGGTTAGTATGAGGCTAGCTACAGTTAGCTGGGGTTGGTATGATGCTAGCTACAGTTAGCTGGGGTTAATATGAGGCTAGCTACAGTTAGCTGGGGTTAGTATGATGCTAGCTACAGTTCGCTGTGGTTGGTATGATGCTAGCTCCAGTTAGCTGGGGTTGGTATGATGCTAGCTACAGTTCGCTGTGGTTAGTATGATGCTAGCTACAGTTCGCTGTGGTTGGTATGATGCTAGCTCCAGTTAGCTGGGGTTGGTATGATGCTAGCTGCAGTTAGCTGTGGTTGGTATGATGCTAGCTCCAGTTAGCTGGGGTTGGTATGATGCTAGCTCCAGTTAGCTGGGGTTGGTATGATGCTAGCTCCAGTTAGCTGGGGTTGGTATGATGCTAGCTACAGTTCGCTGTGGTTGGTATGATGCTAGCTCCAGTTAGCTGGGGTTAGTATGATGCTAGCTACAGTTAGCTGTGGTTGGTATGATGCTAGCTACAGTTAGCTGTGGTTGGTATGATGCTAGCTACAGTTAGCTGTGGTTGGTATGATGCTAGCTACAGTTAGCTGGGGTTGGTATGATGCTAGCTACAGTTAGCTGTGGTTGGTATGATGCTAGCTCCAGTTAGCTGTGGTTGGTATGATGCTAGCTACAGTTAGCTGTGGTTGGTATGAGGCTAGCTACAGTTAGCTGGGGTTGGTATGATGCTAGCTACAGTTAGCTGGGGTTAGTATGATGCTAGCTACAGTTAGCTGGGGTTAGTATGATGCTAGCTACAGTTAGCTGGGGTTAGTATGAGGCTAGCTACAGTTAGCTGGGGTTGGTATGATGCTAGCTACAGTTAGCTGGGGTTAATATGAGGCTAGCTACAGTTAGCTGGGGTTAATATGAGGCTAGCTACAGTTAGCTGGGGTTAATATGAGGCTAGCTACAGTTAGCTGTGGTTGGTATGAGGCTAGCTACAGTTAGCTGTGGTTGGTATGATGCTAGCTGCAGTTAGCTGTGGTTAGTATAATGCAGGAGGAGAGATTTGTGATGATGCTAGCTCCAGTTCGCTGTGGTTAGTATGATGCTAGCTCCAGTTAGCTGTGGTTTGTGATGATGCTAGCTACAGTTAGCTGTGGTTGGTATGATGCTAGCTACAGTTAGCTGTGGTTGGTATGATGCTAGCTCCAGTTAGCTGTGGTTGGTATGATGCTAGCTCCAGTTAGCTGTGGTTGGTATGATGCTAGCTACAGTTAGCTGGGGTTGGTATGATGCTAGCTACAGTTAGCTGGGGTTGGTATGATGCTAGCTACAGTTAGCTGTGGTTGATATGAGGCTAGCTACAGTTAGCTGGGGTTGGTATGATGCTAGCTACAGTTAGCTGGGGTTAGTATGAGGCTAGCTACAGTTAGCTGGGGTTGGTATGATGCTAGCTACAGTTAGCTGGGGTTAATATGAGGCTAGCTACAGTTAGCTGGGGTTAATATGAGGCTAGCTACAGTTAGCTGGGGTTAATATGAGGCTAGCTACAGTTAGCTGTGGTTGGTATGAGGCTAGCTACAGTTAGCTGTGGTTGGTATGATGCTAGCTGCAGTTAGCTGTGGTTGGTATGAGGCTAGCTACAGTTAGCTGTGGTTGGTATGATGCTAGCTGCAGTTAGCTGTGGTTGGTATGAGGCTAGCTCCAGTTAGCTGTGGTTGGTATGATGCTAGCTGCAGTTAGCTGTGGTTGGTATGAGGCTAGCTCCAGTTAGCTGTGGTTAGTATGATGCTAGCTGCAGTTGGCTGTGGTTGGTATGATGCTAGCTCCAGTAAGCTGGGGTTAGTATGATGCTAGCTACAGTTAGCTGTGGTTAGTATGATGCTAGCTACAGTTAGCTGGGGTTGGTATGATGCTAGCTCCAGTTAGCTGTGGTTAGTATGATGCTAGCTACAGTTCGCTGTGGTTGGTATGATGCTAGCTCCAGTTAGCTGGGGTTGGTATGATGCTAGCTACAGTTCGCTGTGGTTAGTATGATGCTAGCTACAGTTCGCTGTGGTTGGTATGATGCTAGCTCCAGTTAGCTGGGGTTGGTATGATGCTAGCTACAGTTAGCTGTGGTTGGTATGATGCTAGCTACAGTTAGCTGGGGTTGGTATGAGGCTAGCTACAGTTAGCTGTGGTTGGTATGATGCTAGCTCCAGTTAGCTGTGGTTGGTATGATGCTAGCTACAGTAAGCTGGGGTTAGTATGATGCTAGCTACAGTTAGCTGTGGTTGGTATGAGGCTAGCTACAGTTAGCTGTGGTTGGTATGATGCTAGCTACAGTTAGCTGTGGTTGGTATGATGCTAGCTACAGTTAGCTGGGGTTGGTATGAGGCTAGCTACAGTTAGCTGTGGTTGGTATGATGCTAGCTCCAGTTAGCTGTGGTTGGTATGATGCTAGCTACAGTTAGCTGTGGTTAGTATGATGCTAGCTACAGTTAGCTGTGGTTGGTATGAGGCTAGCTACAGTTAGCTGTGGTTGGTATGATGCTAGCTACAGTTAGCTGGGGTTGGTATGAGGCTAGCTACAGTTAGCTGTGGTTGGTATGATGCTAGCTACAGTTAGCTGTGGTTGGTATGAGGCTAGCTACAGTAAGCTGGGGTTAGTATGATGCTAGCTACAGTTAGCTGTGGTTGGTATGAGGCTAGCTACAGTTAGCTGTGGTTGGTATGAGGCTAGCTACAGTTAGCTGTGGTTGGTATGATGCTAGCTACAGTTAGCTGGGGTTGGTATGAGGCTAGCTACAGTTAGCTGTGGTTGGTATGATGCTAGCTCCAGTTAGCTGTGGTTGGTATGATGCTAGCTCCAGTTAGCTGTGGTTAGTATAATGCTAGCTACAGTTAGCTGGGGTTGGTATGAGGCTAGCTACAGTTAGCTGTGGTTGGTATGATGCTAGCTACAGTTAGCTGTGGTTGGTATGATGCTAGCTACAGTAAGCTGGGGTTAGTATGATGCTAGCTACAGTTAGCTGTGGTTGGTATGATGCTAGCTACAGTAAGCTGGGGTTAGTATGATGCTAGCTACAGTAAGCTGGGGTTAGTATGATGCTAGCTACAGTTAGCTGTGGTTGGTATGATGCTAGCTACAGTAAGCTGGGGTTAGTATGATGCTAGCTACAGTAAGCTGGGGTTAGTATGATGCTAGCTGCAGTTGGCTGTGGTTGGTATGATGCTAGCTCCAGTAAGCTGGGGTTAGTATGATGCTAGCTACAGTTAGCTGTGGTTAGTATGATGCTAGCTACAGTTAGCTGGGGTTGGTATGATGCTAGCTCCAGTTAGCTGTGGTTAGTATGATGCTAGCTACAGTTCGCTGTGGTTGGTATGATGCTAGCTCCAGTTAGCTGGGGTTGGTATGATGCTAGCTACAGTTCGCTGTGGTTAGTATGATGCTAGCTACAGTTCGCTGTGGTTGGTATGATGCTAGCTCCAGTTAGCTGGGGTTGGTATGATGCTAGCTACAGTTCGCTGTGGTTGGTATGATGCTAGCTCCAGTTAGCTGGGGTTGGTATGATGCTAGCTCCAGTTAGCTGGGGTTGGTATGATGCTAGCTCCAGTTAGCTGGGGTTGGTATGATGCTAGCTACAGTTCGCTGTGGTTGGTATGATGCTAGCTCCAGTTAGCTGGGGTTAGTATGATGCTAGCTACAGTTAGCTGTGGTTGGTATGATGCTAGCTACAGTTAGCTGTGGTTGGTATGATGCTAGCTACAGTTAGCTGTGGTTGGTATGATGCTAGCTACAGTTAGCTGGGGTTGGTATGATGCTAGCTACAGTTAGCTGTGGTTGGTATGATGCTAGCTCCAGTTAGCTGTGGTTGGTATGATGCTAGCTACAGTTAGCTGTGGTTGGTATGAGGCTAGCTACAGTTAGCTGGGGTTGGTATGATGCTAGCTACAGTTAGCTGGGGTTAGTATGATGCTAGCTACAGTTAGCTGGGGTTAGTATGATGCTAGCTACAGTTAGCTGGGGTTAGTATGAGGCTAGCTACAGTTAGCTGGGGTTGGTATGATGCTAGCTACAGTTAGCTGGGGTTAATATGAGGCTAGCTACAGTTAGCTGGGGTTAGTATGATGCTAGCTACAGTTCGCTGTGGTTGGTATGATGCTAGCTCCAGTTAGCTGGGGTTGGTATGATGCTAGCTACAGTTCGCTGTGGTTAGTATGATGCTAGCTACAGTTCGCTGTGGTTGGTATGATGCTAGCTCCAGTTAGCTGGGGTTGGTATGATGCTAGCTACAGTTCGCTGTGGTTGGTATGATGCTAGCTCCAGTTAGCTGGGGTTGGTATGATGCTAGCTCCAGTTAGCTGGGGTTGGTATGATGCTAGCTCCAGTTAGCTGGGGTTGGTATGATGCTAGCTACAGTTCGCTGTGGTTGGTATGATGCTAGCTCCAGTTAGCTGTGGTTAGTATGATGCTAGCTACAGTTCGCTGGGGTTAGTATGATGCTAGCTACAGTTAGCTGTGGTTAGTATGATGCTAGCTACAGTTAGCTGGGGTTGGTATGATGCTAGCTCCAGTTAGCTGTGGTTAGTATGATGCTAGCTACAGTTCGCTGTGGTTGGTATGATGCTAGCTCCAGTTAGCTGGGGTTGGTATGATGCTAGCTACAGTTCGCTGTGGTTAGTATGATGCTAGCTACAGTTCGCTGTGGTTGGTATGATGCTAGCTCCAGTTAGCTGGGGTTGGTATGATGCTAGCTACAGTTCGCTGTGGTTGGTATGATGCTAGCTCCAGTTAGCTGGGGTTGGTATGATGCTAGCTCCAGTTAGCTGGGGTTGGTATGATGCTAGCTCCAGTTAGCTGGGGTTGGTATGATGCTAGCTACAGTTCGCTGTGGTTGGTATGATGCTAGCTCCAGTTAGCTGGGGGTTAGTATGATGCTAGCTACAGTTAGCTGTGGTTGGTATGATGCTAGCTACAGTTAGCTGTGGTTGGTATGATGCTAGCTACAGTTAGCTGTGGTTGGTATGATGCTAGCTACAGTTAGCTGGGGTTGGTATGATGCTAGCTACAGTTAGCTGTGGTTGGTATGATGCTAGCTCCAGTTAGCTGTGGTTGGTATGATGCTAGCTACAGTTAGCTGTGGTTGGTATGAGGCTAGCTACAGTTAGCTGGGGTTGGTATGATGCTAGCTACAGTTAGCTGGGGTTAGTATGATGCTAGCTACAGTTAGCTGGGGTTAGTATGATGCTAGCTACAGTTAGCTGGGGTTAGTATGAGGCTAGCTACAGTTAGCTGGGGTTGGTATGATGCTAGCTACAGTTAGCTGGGGTTAATATGAGGCTAGCTACAGTTCGCTGGGGTTAGTATGATGCTAGCTACAGTTCGCTGTGGTTGGTATGATGCTAGCTCCAGTTAGCTGGGGTTGGTATGATGCTAGCTACAGTTCGCTGTGGTTAGTATGATGCTAGCTACAGTTCGCTGTGGTTGGTATGATGCTAGCTCCAGTTAGCTGGGGTTGGTATGATGCTAGCTACAGTTCGCTGTGGTTGGTATGATGCTAGCTCCAGTTAGCTGGGGTTGGTATGATGCTAGCTCCAGTTAGCTGGGGTTGGTATGATGCTAGCTCCAGTTAGCTGGGGTTGGTATGATGCTAGCTACAGTTCGCTGTGGTTGGTATGATGCTAGCTCCAGTTAGCTGGGGTTAGTATGATGCTAGCTACAGTTAGCTGTGGTTGGTATGATGCTAGCTACAGTTAGCTGTGGTTGGTATGATGCTAGCTACAGTTAGCTGTGGTTGGTATGATGCTAGCTACAGTTAGCTGGGGTTGGTATGATGCTAGCTACAGTTAGCTGTGGTTGGTATGATGCTAGCTCCAGTTAGCTGTGGTTGGTATGATGCTAGCTACAGTTAGCTGTGGTTGGTATGAGGCTAGCTACAGTTAGCTGGGGTTGGTATGATGCTAGCTACAGTTAGCTGGGGTTGGTATGAGGCTAGCTACAGTTAGCTGTGGTTGGTATGATGCTAGCTGCAGTTAGCTGTGGTTAGTATAATGCAGGAGGAGAGATTTGTGATGATGCTAGCTCCAGTTCGCTGTGGTTAGTATGATGCTAGCTCCAGTTAGCTGTGGTTTGTGATGATGCTAGCTACAGTTAGCTGTGGTTGGTATGATGCTAGCTACAGTTAGCTGTGGTTGGTATGATGCTAGCTCCAGTTAGCTGTGGTTGGTATGATGCTAGCTCCAGTTAGCTGTGGTTGGTATGATGCTAGCTCCAGTTAGCTGGGGTTGGTATGATGCTAGCTACAGTTAGCTGGGGTTAGTATGATGCTAGCTACAGTTAGCTGTGGTTGGTATGAGGCTAGCTACAGTTAGCTGGGGTTGGTATGATGCTAGCTACAGTTAGCTGGGGTTAGTATGATGCTAGCTACAGTTAGCTGGGGTTAGTATGATGCTAGCTACAGTTAGCTGGGGTTAGTATGAGGCTAGCTACAGTTAGCTGGGGTTGGTATGATGCTAGCTACAGTTAGCTGGGGTTAATATGAGGCTAGCTACAGTTAGCTGGGGTTAATATGAGGCTAGCTACAGTTAGCTGGGGTTAATATGAGGCTAGCTACAGTTAGCTGTGGTTGGTATGAGGCTAGCTACAGTTAGCTGTGGTTGGTATGATGCTAGCTGCAGTTAGCTGTGGTTAGTATAATGCAGGAGGAGAGATTTGTGATGATGCTAGCTCCAGTTCGCTGTGGTTAGTATGATGCTAGCTCCAGTTAGCTGTGGTTTGTGATGATGCTAGCTACAGTTAGCTGTGGTTGGTATGATGCTAGCTACAGTTAGCTGTGGTTGGTATGATGCTAGCTCCAGTTAGCTGTGGTTGGTATGATGCTAGCTCCAGTTAGCTGTGGTTGGTATGATGCTAGCTACAGTTAGCTGGGGTTGGTATGATGCTAGCTACAGTTAGCTGGGGTTAGTATGATGCTAGCTACAGTTAGCTGTGGTTGGTATGAGGCTAGCTACAGTTAGCTGGGGTTGGTATGATGCTAGCTACAGTTAGCTGGGGTTAGTATGATGCTAGCTACAGTTAGCTGGGGTTAGTATGATGCTAGCTACAGTTAGCTGGGGTTAGTATGAGGCTAGCTACAGTTAGCTGGGGTTAGTATGAGGCTAGCTACAGTTAGCTGGGGTTAATATGAGGCTAGCTACAGTTAGCTGGGGTTAATATGAGGCTAGCTACAGTTAGCTGTGGTTGGTATGAGGCTAGCTACAGTTAGCTGTGGTTGGTATGATGCTAGCTGCAGTTAGCTGTGGTTGGTATGAGGCTAGCTACAGTTAGCTGTGGTTGGTATGATGCTAGCTGCAGTTAGCTGTGGTTGGTATGAGGCTAGCTCCAGTTAGCTGTGGTTGGTATGATGCTAGCTGCAGTTAGCTGTGGTTGGTATGAGGCTAGCTCCAGTTAGCTGTGGTTGGTATGAGGCTAGCTACAGTTAGCTGTGGTTGGTATGAGGCTAGCTACAGTTAGCTGTGGTTGGTATGATGCTAGCTACAGTTAGCTGTGGTTGGTATGAGGCTAGCTACAGTTAGCTGGGGTTAGTATGATGCTAGCTGCAGTTAGCTGTGGTTGGTATGAGGCTAGCTCCAGTTAGCTGTGGTTGGTATGAGGCTAGCTACAGTTAGCTGTGGTTGGTATGAGGCTAGCTACAGTTAGCTGTGGTTGGTATGATGCTAGCTACAGTTAGCTGGGGTTGGTATGATGCTAGCTACAGTTAGCTGGGGTTAGTATGATGCTAGCTACAGTTAGCTGGGGTTAGTATGATGCTAGCTACAGTTAGCTGGGGTTAGTATGAGGCTAGCTACAGTTAGCTGGGGTTGGTATGATGCTAGCTACAGTTAGCTGGGGTTAATATGAGGCTAGCTACAGTTAGCTGGGGTTAATATGAGGCTAGCTACAGTTAGCTGGGGTTAATATGAGGCTAGCTACAGTTAGCTGTGGTTGGTATGAGGCTAGCTACAGTTAGCTGTGGTTGGTATGATGCTAGCTGCAGTTAGCTGTGGTTGGTATGAGGCTAGCTACAGTTAGCTGTGGTTGGTATGAGGCTAGCTGCAGTTAGCTGTGGTTGGTATGAGGCTAGCTCCAGTTAGCTGTGGTTGGTATGATGCTAGCTGCAGTTAGCTGTGGTTGGTATGAGGCTAGCTCCAGTTAGCTGTGGTTGGTATGAGGCTAGCTACAGTTAGCTGTGGTTGGTATGAGGCTAGCTACAGTTAGCTGGGGTTGGTATGATGCTAGCTACAGTTAGCTGGGGTTGGTATGAGGCTAGCTACAGTTAGCTGTGGTTGGTATGATGCTAGCTCCAGTTAGCTGTGGTTGGTATGATGCTAGCTCCAGTTAGCTGTGGTTAGTATGATGCTAGCTACAGTTAGCTGGGGTTGGTATGAGGCTAGCTACAGTTAGCTGTGGTTGGTATGATGCTAGCTACAGTTAGCTGTGGTTGGTATGATGCTAGCTACAGTAAGCTGGGGTTAGTATGATGCTAGCTACAGTTAGCTGTGGTTGGTATGAGGCTAGCTACAGTTAGCTGTGGTTGGTATGAGGCTAGCTACAGTTAGCTGTGGTTGGTATGATGCTAGCTACAGTTAGCTGGGGTTGGTATGAGGCTAGCTACAGTTAGCTGTGGTTGGTATGATGCTAGCTCCAGTTAGCTGTGGTTGGTATGATGCTAGCTCCAGTTAGCTGTGATTAGTATGATGCTAGCTACAGTTAGCTGGGGTTGGTATGAGGCTAGCTACAGTTAGCTGTGGTTGGTATGATGCTAGCTACAGTTAGCTGTGGTTGGTATGATGCTAGCTACAGTAAGCTGGGGTTAGTATGATGCTAGCTACAGTTAGCTGTGGTTGGTATGATGCTAGCTACAGTAAGCTGGGGTTAGTATGATGCTAGCTACAGTAAGCTGGGGTTAGTATGATGCTAGCTACAGTTAGCTGTGGTTGGTATGATGCTAGCTACAGTAAGCTGGGGTTAGTATGATGCTAGCTACAGTAAGCTGGGGTTAGTATGATGCTAGCTACAGTTAGCTGTGGTTGGTATGATGCTAGCTACAGTAAGCTGGGGTTAGTATGATGCTAGCTACAGTAAGCTGGGGTTAGTATGATGCTAGCTGCAGTTGGCTGTGGTTGGTATGATGCTAGCTCCAGTAAGCTGGGGTTAGTATGATGCTAGCTACAGTAAGCTGGGGTTAGTATGATGCTAGCTACAGTAAGCTGGGGTTAATATGATGCTATCTACAGTAAGCTGGGGTTAGTATGACGCTAGCTGCAGTTGGCTGTGGTTGGTATGATGCTAGCTCCAGTTAGCTGTGGTTGGTATGATGCTAGCTCCAGTTAGCTGTGGTTAGTATGATGCTAGCTCCAGTTAGCTGTGGTTGGTTTGATGCTAGCTCCAGTTAGCTGTGGTTAGTATGATGCTAGCTCCAGTTAGCTGTGGTTGGTATGATGCTAGCTCCAGTTAGCTGTGGTTAGTATGATGCTAGCTCCAGTTAGCTGTGGTTGGTTTGATGCTAGCTCCAGTTTTTTGTGGTTGGTATGATGCTAGCTCCAGTTAACTGTGGTTGGTATGATGCTAGCTCCAGTTAACTGTGGTTGGTATGATGCTAGCTCCAGTTAGCTGTGGTTGGTATGATGCTAGCTCCAGTTAGCTGTGGTTGGTATGATGCTAGCTCCAGTTAGCTGTGGTTGGTATGATGCTAGCTCCAGTTAGCTGTGGTTGGTTTGATGCTAGCTCCAGTTAGCTGTGTTTAGTATGATGCTAGCTACAGTTAGCTGTTGTTAGTATGATGCTATCTACAGTTAGCTGTGGTTAGTATGATGCTAGCTCCAGTTAGCTGTGGTTAGTATGATGCTAGCTCCAGTTAGCTGTGTTTAGTTTGATGCTAGCTACAGTTAGCTGTGGTTAGTATAATGCAGGAGGAGAGATTTGTGATGATGCTAGCTCCAGTTCGCTGTGGTTAGTATGATGCTAGCTCCAGTTAGCTGTGGTTAGTATGATGCTAGCTCCAGTTAGCTGTGGTTAGTATGATGCTAGCTCCAGTTAGCTGTGGTTAGTATGATGCTAGCTCCAGTTAGCTGTGGTTAGTATGATGCTAGCTCCAGTTAGCCGTGTTTAGTATGACGCAAAGACGGGAGGTTCTGCTGATAGAGGACTTAAGCAGATGACATATGAAAGAGAGAAGGATTCATAGTAGAAGAGAAGAAGCTGTTTCTGTTTTTCCCGTTGAACTATTCCTGCTGTCTATGAGACAGTGTGTGTGTGTGTGTGTGTGTGTGTGTGTGTCTTCCTTCGGTCATACTTCCTCATCCATGATTGTTGTGAGATGAGCTCTAACTTCTAGTCAAAAACTACACCACAGTGAACAGACTTTTAAAATGTGCTGTTTCTACAGTTTTATACAGTATTTTCTTTTTTGAGGTGCAATAAAGGCAAGATGACATATCTCTCGTAGGTTGAATCCCAAATGGTACTCTAGTCCCTATGGGCCATGGTCAAAAGTAGTGCACTAAATATGGAATAGGGTGCCATTTGGGACAAATCAACAGCCTGTATGTTCCATAATCCCCGCTGCATGTCGGGACGATTAATCACGTAGATGGAAATTAAACCTGTATGGCTTCACACACAGTATAAATGGTGTGTTCTTCACTCGGAGTGGATAAATGGCTGACAGCTCTTGGAACATTTCACTTTCTCACCGAAAGATAAATCAAATGAAACAAGCAAAAAGTGAAAGCCTGAATAAATGTAATCATGATTGATTTTGGTCTCTTTGTTTACCTGTTGTGTTCTGGGGAGATGAGAAGACGCATAGAGCACTGAGTAAACACCGTTTACTGTTCCAGTCTGGACATAAATGTTTGCACACCTCTGACAAGCTGAGTTAAAGCTGCATCCTGCCTTCCTAAGACACGCCTTCTTTCCCCTCTGT
This sequence comes from Coregonus clupeaformis, assembly GCF_020615455.1. Taxonomy (NCBI): domain Eukaryota; kingdom Metazoa; phylum Chordata; class Actinopteri; order Salmoniformes; family Salmonidae; genus Coregonus; species Coregonus clupeaformis. Next base: position 507,447 of record NC_059231.1, on the reverse strand, counting down.
GAAAACAAAGAACATTTTCTAATGAAGGAGTCTGGAGCCACGGTCAGGGTGTCTCAATGAACGTGTAATGAAGTAGCACAATTGGTAGAGCACGGCGCTTGTAACGCCAGGGTAGTGGGTTCGATCCCTGGGACCACCCATACGTAAAAATGTATGCGCACATGACTGTAAGTCGCTTTGGATAAAAGCGTCTGCTAAATGACTTATTATTATAGTCTGGAGCCACGGTCAGGGTGCCTCAATGAACTATTAACTGGAAACCACATATCCTGAGGCTGCATTTATTGTAGCCGGGGATTTTAACAAAGCAAATTTGAGGACTAGGCTGCCGAAGTTCTATCAACATATCAACTGTTGTACTCGCGCTGGCAGCATTCGTGCAGATGGCAGCATTCGTGCCAATCTGAAAGCACGAACCACCGCATTCAACCATGGCAAGGTGACTGGGAATATGGCAGAATACAAACAGTGTAGCTATTCACTCCGCAAGGCAATTCAACTGGCAAAACGTCAGTATAGAGAGAAAGTGCATTTGCAATTCAACGGCTCAGACACGAGACGTATGTGGCAGGGTCTACAGACAATCACAGACTACAAAAGGAAAACCAGCCACGTCGCCGACACCGACGTCTCGCTTCCAGACAAGCTAAACACCTTCTTCGCCCGCTTTGAGGATAACACAGTGCCACTGACGAGGCCCACTACCAAGGACTGTGGCCTCTCCTTCTCCGTGGCAGACGTAATTAAGACATTTAAGCATGTTAACCCCCGCAAGGCTGCCGGCCCAGACGGCATCCCTAGCGGCGTCCTCAGAGCATGCGCAGACCAGCTGGATGGTGTGTTTATGGACATATTCATTCTCTCCCTTTCCCAGTCTGCTGTTCCCACATTCTTCAAGATGGCCACCATTGTTCCTGTACCCAAGAAAGCAAAGGTAACTGAACTAAATGACTATCGCCCTGTAGCACTCACCTCTGTCAGCATGAAGTGTTTTGAGAGACTAGTTAAGGATCATATCACCTCTACCTTACCTGTCACCCCAGACCCACTTCAATTTGCTTACCGCCCCAATAGATCCACAGACGATGCAATCGCCATCACACTGCACACTGCCCTATCCCATCAGGACAAGAGGAATACCTTTTGTAAGAATGCTGTTCTTGACTATAGCTCAGCATTCAACACCATAGTACCCTCCAAGCTCATCATTAAGCTCGAGGCCCTGGGTCTGAACCCCGCCCTGTGCAACTGGGTCCTGGACTTCCTGACGGGCCGCCCCCAGGTGGTGAAGGTAGGAAACAACATCTCCACTTCGCTGATCCTCAACACTGGGGCCCCACAAGGGTGTGTGCTCAGCCCCCTCCTGTACTCCCTGTTCACTCATGACTGCGTGGCCAAGCACGCCTCCAACTCAATCATCAAGTTTGCAGACGACACAACAGTAGTAGGCTTGATTACCAACAATGACGAGACAGCCTACAGGGAGGAGGTGAGGGCTCTGGGAGTGTGGTGCCAGAAAAATAACCTCTCACTCAATGTCAACAAAACAAAGGAGATGATCGTGGACATCAGGAAACAGCAGAGGGTGCACCCCCCTATCCACATCGACGGGACCGCAGTGGAGAAGGTGGAAAGCTTCAAGTTCCTTGGTGTACACATCCCTGACAAACTGAAATGGTCCACCCACGCAGACAGTGTGGTGAAGAAGGCGCAACAGAGTCTCTTCAACCTCAGGAGGCTGAAGAAATTTGATTTGGCACCTAAAACCCTCACAAACTTTTACAGATGCACAATTGAGAGCATCCTGTCGGGCTGTATCACCGCCTGGTACGGCAACTGCACCGCCCGCAACCGCAGGGCTCTCCAGAGGGTGGTGCGGTCTGCCGAACGCATTATCGGGGGCAAACTACCCGCCCTCCAAGACACATACAGCAACCGATGTCACAGGAAGGCCAAAAAGATCATCAAGGACATCAACCACCCGAGCCACTGCCTGTTCACCCCGCTATCATCCAGAAGGCGAGGTCAGTATCAGGTGCATCAAAGCTGGGATCGAGAGAAATTCCATTCCTTACTAGTTTTGTGTGTATTGGGTTTACAGTGGGGAAAAAAAGTATTTAGTCAGCCACCAATTGTGCAAGATCTACCACTTAAAAAGATGAGAGAGGCCTGTAATTTTCATCATAGGTACACGTCAACTATGACAGACAAAATGAGAAAAAAAAATCCAAAAATCACATTGTAGGATTATTAATGAATTTATTTGCAAATGATGGTGGAAAATAAGTATTTGGTCAATAACTAAAGTTTCTCAATACTTAGTTATATGCCCTTTGTTGGCAATGACACAGGTCAAACGTTTTCTGTAAGTCTTCACAAGGTTTTCACACACTGTTGCTGGTATTTTGGCCCATTCCTCCATGCAGATCTCCTCTAGAGCAGTGATGTTTTGGGGCTGTCGCTGGGCAACACGGACTTTCAACTCCCTCCAAAGATTTTCTATGGGGTTGAGATCTGGAGACTGGCTAGGCCACTCCAGGACCTTGAAATGCTTCTTACGAAGCCACTCCTTCGTTGCCCGGGCGGTGTGTTTGGGATCATTGTCATGCTGAAAGACCCAGCCACGTTTCATCTTCAATGCCCTTGCTGATGGAAGGAGGTTTTCACTCAAAATCTCATGATACATGGCCCCATTCATTCTTTCCTTTACACTGAGCAGTCGTCCTGGTCCCTTTGCAGAAAAACAGCCCCAAAGCATGATGTTTCCACCCCAATGCTTCACAGTAGGTATGGTGTTCTTTGGATGCAACTCAGCATTCTTTGTCCTCCAAACACGACGAGTTGAGTTTTTACAAAAAAATTCTATTTTGGTTTCATCTGACCATATGACATTCTCCCAATCCTCTTCTGGATCATCCAAATGCACTCTAGCAAACTTCAGACGGGCCTGGACATGTACTGGCTTAAGCAGGGGGACACGTCTGCACTGCAGGATTTGAGTCCCTGGCAGCGTAGTGTGTTACTGATGGTAGGCTTTGTTACTTTGGTCCCAGCTCTCTGCAGGTCATTCACTAGGTCCCCCCGTGTGGTTCTGGGATTTTTGCTCACTGTTCTTGTGATCATTTTGACCCCACGGGGTGAGATCTTGCGTGGAGCCCCAGATCGAGGAAGATTATCAGTGGTCTTGTATGTCTTCCATTTCCTAATAATTGCTCCCACAGTTGATTTTTTCAAACCAAGCTGCTTACCTATTGCAGATTCAGTCTTCCCAGCCTGGTGCAGGTCTACAATTTTGTTTCTGGTGTCCTTTGACAGCTCTTTGGTCTTGGCCATAGTGGAGTTTGGAGTGTGACTGTTTGAGGTTGTGGACAGGTGTCTTTTATAATGATAACAAGTTCAAACAGGTTCCATTAATACAGGTAACGAGTGGAGGACAGAGGAGCCTCTTAAAGAAGAAGTTACAGGTCTGTGAGAGCCAGAAATCTTGCTTGTTTGTAGGTGACCAAATACTTATTTTCCACCATAATTTGCAAATAAATTCATTAAAAATCCTACAATGTGATTTTCTGGATTTGTTTTCTCTCAATTTGTCTGTCATAGTTGACGTGTACCTATGATGAAAATTACAGGCCCCTCTCATCTTTTTAAGTGGGAGAACTTGCACAATTGGTGGCTGACTAAATACTTTTTTCCCCCACTGTATGTTGTGAAATTGTTAGATATTACTTGTTAGATATCACTGCACTGTCGGAGCTAGAAGCACAAGCATTTCCCTACAACCCGCTATGACATCTGATAAACACGTGTATGTGACAAATAACATTTGATTTGATTTGATCTTGTAATGAAGTAGTCCCGATCCACAGTCAGGGTATCTAAAATAACTTTTCATCATCACTCTTGATTAAGTGTGCTATGTGCTGCAGGTGCTAGTGTGTGTGTATGTGTGTTGTGTGTGTGTGTGTCTGTCTGTGTGTGTGTGTGTCAATAGATATGTGTGTTTATCTTGCTGTCTTCCTCATAGAACCAGGTAAGTTCTGGAATGAGAGATGCAACATTCTGAAGCAGATAATACTCGTTTTATTTCCTCTGGTTTATAAGTACTGAAAAGGACCTACATTTGTATTTTTAAATGATATTACCTTCAACCTGTTTCAAAATAAAAAAAATATATTTGTATGTCTTTAAAGATTAGAGAATGTTTACACTTGTTGATTCTTACACTTGTTGCTCATCAGAAACAGTTTGAGAATGGAAGTTACCAGACATGGGTACTTCAGTTATACGATGGCTATGATTGCATATTCCATTTCCATAGTTCAAAGTGTTCCTCATATTGAAAATAGAACTATTCCTAAGCACAGCAGGTTTTATTTAGTATAAGAAATACAAAAAACATAATGACTTCATATTTGCTCTGTGTCGTTTCAGCCTGTTTCCTTTGGACTGTGTGTGTGTGTGCGTGTGTCTGTGTGTGTCTTTGGGCTGTTGAAGTTATTTGTTGTAAATGTCACCTGGGACGCTGAGTGACAAAATAATGACAACATCTTTTTTTGGGGGCAATTTCCCAGAATTGAATGAGCAGGATGTGTGAGGGGCGAACAATATGTGCGCTTACCTCCAGATTGGTAGCGATAGCCGTCCGACACATTTCTCAGAATGTGTTCACACAAATGGACAGAAGCTCTCTCCTCGCTGCTCTCTCTCTCTCTCTCTCTCTCTCCCTTGTTGTTGTTCTCTCTCTCTCCCCTTGTTGTTGTTCTCTCTCTCCCCTTGTTGTTGTTCTCTCTCTCCCCTTGTTGTTGTTCGTTCTCTCTCTCTCTCTCTCTCTCTCTCTCTCTCTCTCTCTCTCTCTCTCTCTCTCTCTCTCTCTCTCTCTCTCTCTCTCTCTCTCTCTCCTCTCTCTCTCTCTCTCTCTCTCTCTCTCTCTCTCTCTCTCTCTCTCTCTCTCTCTCTCTCTCTCTCTCTCTCTCTCTCTCTCTCTCTCTCTCTGAAATGGAATGCTGAGAAACAGAAAATAGATACAGGTGGTTCACATATGGTCACCTCAAACTATTTCCTCTTTCTGTTTGTTTGGAAATACCTTACTTTATTGTCGCAGTGGACGGACAGACACAGCGTCCAGTAAATTGTATGTAATAACCTGAAATTCCAACCCTTTTTTGTAGAAGCTTTTACTGTATCTAAAGAAGCTTTTACTGCACCTATTGTATCTACGCTCCCCAATGTGTGGCGGAAGCTCTTAATTAGGCATTGGGGAAAACAGGAGATGAAACTGCTAGAGCTAAAGAACTGGAATGTTCTGGAACCACCACATTATACTTTGAACTCGTGCAAAGTGGGGAGATGCTGTCAAGAAACACTGGCATGTTTGCCAGCTGAATTTAAGAATCCACCACTTACTCGCAATTTACACGATAAGTTGGACCGCCAGCCACAAAAGAAAATGAGCCAGGCTCTTCTTCCGAAATGGTAGCTATACATGCAGAGGTCCGTGTGATGTTCAAAGTTTTTGGATATTTATTTTTATAACCCAACCCTGATCTGTACTTCTCCACAACTTTGTCCGTGACCTGTTTGGAGAGCTCCTTGGTCTTCATGGTGCCGCTTGCTTGGTGGTGCCCCTTGCTTAGTGGTGTTGCAGACTCTGGGGCCTTTCAGAACAGGTGTATATATACTGAGATCATGTGACAGATCATGTGACACTTAGATTGCACACAGGTGGACTTTATTTAACTAATTATGTGACTTCTGAAGGTAATTGGTTGCACCAGATCTTATTTAGGGGCTTCATTGCAAAGGGGGTGAATACATATGCACGCACCACTTATCCTTTATTTTAATTTTTTCATTTCACTTCACCAATTTGGACTATTTTGTGTACGTCCATTACATGAAATCCAAATAAAAATCCATTTAAATTTACAGGTTGTAATGCAACAAAATAGGGAAAATACCAAGGGGGATGAATACTTTTGCAAGGCAGAGGTTGCGCACAGTGCAACAATATGATGAAGTGTGAATATTTCTGCCACCCACATACAGGAAAAGGGTTCCAAATAAATGGCATTATTAGGTGCTCCTCCACCCATGTTATCGACATGATTAAATGTCCATGTGTGCTGTGCTATGTACAGTTGAAGTCGGAAGTTGACATACACTTAGGTTGGAGTCATTAAAACTAGTTTCTCAACAACTCCACAAATGTATTGTTAACAAACTATAGTTTTGGCAAGTCGGTTAGGAAATCTGCTTTGTGCATGACACAAGTAATTTTTCCAACAATTGTTTACAGACAGATTATTTCACTTATAATTCACTGTATCACAATTCCAGTGGGTCAGAAGTTTACATACACTAAGTTGACTGTGCCTTTAAACAGCTTGGAAAATTCCAGAAATTGATGTCGTGGCATTAGAAGCTTCTGATAGGCTAATTGACATCATTTGAGTCAATTGGAGGTGTACCTGTGGATGTATTTCAAGGCCTACCTTCAAACTCAGTGCCCCTTTGCTTGACATCATGGGAAAATCAAAAGAAATCAGCCAAGACCTCAAAAAAATAATTGTAGACCTCCACAAGTCTGGTTCATCCTTGGGAGCAATTTCCAAACGCCTGAAGGTACCACGTTCATCTGTACAAACAATAGTACGCAAGTATAAACACCATGGAACCACGCAGCCGTCATACCGCTCAGGAAGGAGACGCATTCTGTCTCCTAGAGATGAACGTACTTTGGTGCGAAAAGTGGAAATCAATCCCAGAACAACAGCAAAGGACCTTGTGAAGATACTGGAGGAAACAGGTACAAAAGTATCTATATCCACAGTAAAACGAGTCCTATATCGACATAACCTGAAAGGCCGCTCAGCAAGGAAGAAGCCACTGCTCCAAAACAGCCATAAAAAAGCCAGACTACGGTTTGCAACTGCACATGGGGACAAAGATCGTACTTTTTGGAGAAATGTCCTCTGGTCTGATGAAACAAATATAGAACTATTTGGCCATAATGACCATCATTATGTTTGGAGGAAAAAGGGGAATGCTTGCAAGCCAAAGAACACCATCCCAACGTGAAGCACGGGGGTGGCAGCATCATGCTGTGGGGGTGCTTTGCTGCAGGAGGGACTGATGCACTTCACAAAATAGATGGCATCATGAGGAAGGAAAATGATGTGAATATATTGAAGCAACATCTCAAGACATCAGTCAGGAAGTTAAAGCTTGTTCGCAAATAGGTCTTCCATTTACATTTACATTTTAGTCATTTAGCAGACGCTCTTATCCAGAGCGACTTACAGTTAGTGAATACATTTTTTTTTTTTTTTATACTGGCCCCCCATGGGAAACGAACCCACAACCCTGGCGTTGCAAACGCCATGCTCTATCAACTGAGCTACATCCCTGCCGGCCATTCCCTCCCCTACCCTGGACGACGCTGGGCCAATTGTGCGCCGCCCATGAGTCTCCCGGTCGCGGCTGGCTGCGACAGAGCCTGGATTCGAACCAGGATCTCTAGTAGCACAGTTAGCACTGCGATGCAGTGCCTTAGACCACTGCGCCACTCAGGAGCTCAGGAGCTCTTCCAAATGGACAATGACCCCAAGCATACTTCCAAAGTTGTGGCAAAATGGCTTAAGGACAACAAAGTCAAGGCAAACCTGATTCCGTTACACCAGCTCTGTCAGGAGGAATGGGCCAAAATTCACCCAACTTATTGTGAGAAACTTGTGGAAGGCTACCCGAAACGTTTGACCCAAGTTAAACAATTTAAAGGCAATGCTACCAAATACTAATTGAGTGTATGTAAACTTCTGACCCACTGGGAATGTGATGAAAGGAATAAAATCTGAAATAAATCACTCTCTCTACTATTATTCTGACATTTCACATTCTTAAAATAAAGTTGTGATCCTAACTGACCTAAGACAGGGAATTTTTACTAGGATTAAATGTCAGGAATTGTGAAAAACTGAGTTTAAATGTATTTGGCTAAGGTGTATGTAAACTTCCGAATTCAACTGTAGGTAAAAACCTCTCATTCTCTCTGAGAATTAGTGAACATAAAAGTTCAATCAGGAGAAACGACAGGGATTATCCTGTCGCATTACATTTTAATGACCCAAAACATGACATTTCTACCTTTTAGATTTTGTGGCATAGAGAAAGTTAAGATATCAGACAGGGGAGTTGATATAAATTAATACTTTGAGCTAAAAGAGAATGTGTTTGGATTTTCACCCTTCAGACGTTCTTCATCGACGGTCTTAATGATGTTACGTTGTAAAAAAAACTTCTGACTACTCTGACGTTTTTCTTGCGCTGATGATTTATGAAAACTTGCTTGATGGGTCGATGTCCTCATTGTGGACCTGTTTAATACGTTTCATGTACAAAGTACCCAATTGTCATACTTGAGTAAAAGTGTAGATACCTTAATTGAAAGTTACTATAGTAAAAGTGAAAGTCACCCATTAAAATAGTACTTGAGTAAAAGTCTAAAAGTATTTGGTTTTAAATATACTAAAGTATCAAAAGTAGAAGTAAAAGTATAAATCGTTTCATATTCCTTATATTAAGCAAAGCAGACGGCACCATTTTCTTGTTTTTAAAATGTATGGATAGCCAGGGGCGCACTCCAACACTCAGACATTATTCACAAAAGATGCATGTGTGTTTAGTGAGTCCGCCAGACCAGAGGCAGTAGGGCTGACTACGTGTTGTCTTGATAAGTGGGTGAATTTCACCATTTCCCTGTCCTGCTAAACATTCAAAACGTAACGAGTTCTTTGGGTTGCCAGGGAAAAATGTCTGGAGTAAAAAGTACAATATTGTCTTTATGAATGTAGTGAAGTAAAAGTAAAAGTTGTCCAAAATAGGAACAGTAAAGTAGAGATACCCCAAAAAACTACTTAAGTAGTACATCTTTAAGGAATACCTGGGATAGGATAAAGTAATCCTTCTACCCCCCCCCCCCCCAAAAAAAAATTGTAAAGTGGTTATCCCACTGGCTATAGGGTGAACGCACCAATTGGTGAGTCGCTCTGGATAAGAGCGTCTGCTAAATGACTAAAATGTAAATGTAAAATGTACTTTAAAGTATGTTTATTTAAGTACTTTACACCACTGCATAAGGGTGCTAATTAAAGAAACTCACAAAAGCTCTGACGAAGGCCTTGAGGCGATACTGTACGTAAAGCTTAATAAAGAGCAGTGATACTACCAAGAGCAGTGGTACTATCAAGAGCAGTGGTACTATCAAGAGCAGTGGTACTATCAAGAGCAGTGGTACTATCAAGAGCAGTGATACTATCAAGAGCAGTTTATTCTTTTTTCTCACTGTATCTAAAGACACTTTCAGAAAAGTACATTGCTGATGAATCAAATATAGCAGCTATCTTACCTTACACTGTTGCTCACATTTCTCCTCCTCCTCCTCTTCCTCCTCCTCCTCCTCCTCCTCCTCCTCCTCCTTCTTCTTCACACCTGCAGACACATTACACACTTATTATTCACAGAGTCATTGAATAATGTCAATAGTCTGACAGTAAAATGCTTTTCCATTTCTTCTTCCTCCTCCTCCTCCTCCTCCTAAAATGCTTTTCCGTTTCCACAGTAAAACTAGCTGAGTTTCTGACTTCATCATGTCAGATGTCAGCTACATGGAGATGACTCTATTGAGTTTTGACATACATGTCTCCTTTATAACAAACACACACACGGACACACGGACACACACACACACACACACACACACGGACACACACACACACACACACACACACACACACACACACAAAAATAGAAGTATTGAGTTTTGACATGACACATACGTGTCTCCTTTATAGCGTTATGTGACACCTCTGGTCCTGTGAGGGGGTTAGGGTTAGGGGTATTTGGGATAGGATGGCAGGACTCTGAATACACAGACGTGATCAGGTTAAACTACTGCATATTCTAACCACAGATACTGTCTGTCCCCGTCTGTTCCTACACCAAGCTATGGTATATCGCTTCGAGAAGCTAACTGCATAATGCTACTACTTATTAAATGTAAAGCACTTTGTGACAACTTCTGTTGCAAAAAGGGGCTTTGTAAAATACATTCGATTGGTTGATTGATTTACGACTGCACACTGGGTTGAGCTACTGTATATCGCTTTGAGAAACTCGCTATTCACAAGTTGCACCTCCGTCACTCGGTCGCGTCATGCCATAGTGGTGCCCTAAAGGTGGTGATGAGCCCAGTCATTCTGGACGGAGGCTAACTACTGTTTAGTCTAAATTACACTATAGTGCCTGGAAATACCATGACATTGCTAAAGTAGTCAGATATTTGGCAGGAAACTACTTTGCCAGCATTATCATGTCGTCAGAGTTACCTTAGACAGATGGCAATGTTGTCATTCGCTAGCAAAGTTAGTCAGAAATAGCTAGCAATGCTAACGTTAGCTAGCTAAAATCCGGTGGCCTCCCCTCAATCTTAGCTAGCTAGCTAACGTTATCTAAAGTCAATCTGGCGACTTCAAAATGATGACGAAAAGTTTTCCTACTAATTATTTGCCTCCTTTTGAATGTCATGGTATTTCCAATCCGCTGTAATGCACATTTGATGAAGTCTTCATCAGCGCTCGTTGACGATGCATTGAGTCGAATGTTCAGTCGGTCATCAGTCCAAAACTAACGTTCAAAACAATATTGTGACGAAACATGCAACCCATGAATAGAAAACTATAGTTGACTACTACATAGTTGACTATGGCACTGGTAACATTTTTCACATTCCCCTAATCAGTTATGTCAATGATTTAAAACATATTCTATGACACCTGAGCTCCACATGCCCAATGCATGCTGTGATGATAGAGTATAGCGTAGCTCCACATGCCCAATGCATGCTGTGATGATAGAGTATAGCGTAGCTCCACATGCCCAATGCATGCTGTGATGATAGAGTATAGCGTAGCTCCACATGCCCAATGCATGCTGTGATGATAGAGTATAGCGTAGCTCCACATGCCCAATGCATGCTGTGATGATAGAGTATAGCGTAGCTCCACATGCCCAATGCATGCTGTGATGATAGAGTATAGCGTAGCTCCACATGCCCAATGCATGCTGTGATGATAGAGTATAGCGTAGCTCCACATGCCCAATGCATGCTGTGATGATAGAGCATAGCGTAGTCCCGTGAGTGTGCAGTACTCAACTCTTCTTCTACTGTTGTCATTACTAGGGTCCATACAGTGTGGGACCAGGGTTATGGTGAATTAGATATGAAACCAACAAGATCTCTATTTTTGACGCACTAATTCAAATAACATTTTATTTGTCACCTGCGCCGAATACTACAGTTGTAGGTAAAACGCGTACTAATTCCATCACAGGGTTAAAACAGAAACAAGTTAGGTTAACAACGTTCATTCTGAGTGGTTAAGGTTGGGATATGGCTTGGGAAGGCTTAAAACAAAATATTTTTTTTTTTAAATGACTCGCTATTACCATTAAGTATAATCAAGTATTCTCATGTCTTTGTGAACTGCGGTGGCACAGTGCTCTGAGCAAAGCACTTCGGCCCCGAGCATCACGAGTTAGCGCCCAGTTCTGGGCGATCGTTTTTTCATTGTTTTGTGAGCACAGAGGAAGGCGTATATCGGTGTTCTCAGGACCTTTTCAAACGGCCGAAATCAAAGTCTATTTCTAGTGATCAGGCTCTGCTGTCAGGATCAAGGTGACCTGTGTGTGTGAGTGTGTGAGTGTGTGTGTGTGTGTGTGTGTGTGTGTGTGTGTGTGTGTGTGAGTGTGAGTGTGAGTGTGAGTGTGAGTGTGTGTGTGTGTGTGTGTGAGTGTGTGTGAGTGTGTGTGTGTGTGTGCGTGTGAGTGTGTGTGTGGTGGAATAGGTTCTCCCAGTCTCTCTGAGCGACATGGGCGGAACAGAGTCTTCAAAACACAGAGTCATAAAACATTCAACATCATTGAAGGCCTCTAACCGGCTCCAACCGGCTCTACATAATGTGACATTACTACAACAAAGGACTGTCGTCAGGGAGACATATAGCAGGATGCCATTTTGTGGTGAAGAAGTCGAGGTAGGGTGGAGGGGGAACCATTGCTATTGTTGTAAAATGGTGGGAAGTGTTTTGAAATATAGTTTCAGTGATGAGATGTTAAACTGTTGTGTGAAATATGTTTTGACACATTCACCAGAGAGATTAGGTTTTTATGTTGTCTATTGTCTGAGAAACACAAGACGGGAATATCAACAGGCGTCATACCGCATGAAGCTGTAACAGAAATAAAGGCTAGGGCGAATCCGTTTTAGTATCTCAGCTTGTTCTGGCAATTCTCACATAGGAACTTCATTTAGAGGAAGGATGTTTGACGTGATTTTTACATTTGAATCACAAACCCCCCCCCAAAAAAAAATCCTGATGACATTGGCCATGTTAGGACCTTTTTTTGACCTGTATCTGACATACACAAAATATTTTCCGAACCTGCTGGCGTGGAATCGCCCCACTGTTGTGTCTGAAAGATCAGTCAAGACACATCACCTCACTATGAACTCATACGTTCCTATAGCACATTATTTAGACTGAAGAAAATACCATACAGGGCTAACGGCTAAGGTGCATAACTTTAACCAATACAGTACCTCAGTCAAAGATGCAGACGGGGCACAAGAACTGAAGCTTTCCTTTGATAGACTTCTCATTTCATGGTTCAATTATGAGTCCTGGATTGAAATACTAGGCAGGTGATACAGACAGTAGAGCAGTGTCCCTAATGCCACCCTATTCCCTATATAGTGCACTACTTTGATGCCAAAAGTAGTGCACTACATAGGGAATAGGGTGGCATTTAGGATGCAAATAGGTGACGGTTCACCACACTTCATCTGTGTCATAAGCTCTCCCCTGGAGGAGAGATTTAGCATGCCCTCCCTCCAAGGTGACTTGGCGTGGTTATCCTAATTAGATGCACTCACCCTAACTCACTTAGGCACATGCCCGACAGAGTCATTGCAGAGAACCTTGGGTGTAGAGTTAATTCTTTGGATTCTATTCTTCTCTTTGTTCTAACTGATTATTTATTGAGTACTTGTTTTGTCATCTCTGATATTAACTGTCAAAACACAGTCATTCTGTTTCCTATAATTCAAGGCTGCCGGTTTAGGAGAATCTTAACAGAATCTGAGCAGCGCATTAATTGTCTGTGTGTGTGTGTGTGTGTGTGTGTGTATGTGTGTGTGTGTGTGTGTGTGTATGTGTGTATGTGTGTGTGTATGTGTGTGTGTGTGTGTGTGTGTGTGTGTATGTGTGTGTGTGTGTGTCTGTGTGTGTGTGTGTGTGTGTGTGTGTGTGTGTGTGTGTGTGTGTGTGTGTGTGTATGTCAATTATCATCCAGCTGTGTTATTGTTGGTCTCTTCCTTCCTGTCCAATATCCGTAATAAGTTATTCAGTCTCTTTGGGAAAATGATGATGTACTCCCGTTGAGTTTACCTTTATTCTATGGATGCCTTTGTGCTCAATGGTAAACAACAAAACATTATGAAAGAAAAACCAAATCAGCCAATCAATGTGTTTGATGAATTAGAAGTCAGCTCGTTTCGCTGCCTATATGTTGAACTGCTTAAACGGTCAGCCAATGTGTTTGATGAATTAGAAGCCAGTTAGCTCGTTTCGCTGGTTGAATGCAAATGCACTTATATGGGCTCAGGAGACCGGTAGGAAATGAAATCGTCATATATTCTAAAACATTCAAGCAGTGTTTTAGATTAAAGACATCTATTTGAAATGGAAACACATTTCTATGAATAAATTGTTTTTTATTCAACTTCTTGGAACAGAGAGAGAGAGAGAGAGAGAGAGAGAGAGAGAGAGAGAGAGAGAGAGAGAGAGAGAGAGAGAGAGAGAGAGAGAGAGAGAGAGAGAGAGAGAGAGAGAGAGAGAGAGAGAGAGAGAGAGAGAGAGAGAGAGAGAGAGAGAGAGAGAGAGAGAGAGAGAGGGAGAGGGAGAGGGAGAGGGAGAGGGAGAGGGAGAGGGAGAGAGATTAAGCTAGCATCATAGTGTGTCTGTGCCCATTGAACCTGTCAATCAGAAGACCTTCCATTAAGATTTACAGGAAGACAAAGATGATTGAATTACTTTGTGTGTTCTCTTGGAGCGTTGCAGCGTCAAAGCTCTCTGAATGAAATGAATGCAAACCAAGAAAGAAAACTCTTGTGGCTTTGGCAAGGTTGAGATCCTTATCTGTGATTCAAATGACCAACCTATTCCCTTTAGAGTACACTACTTGTAACCAGAGCCCTATGGGAAGTAGTGCACTATAAAGGGAAAAGAGTGCTATTTGGGATACGGTCTAGGACGCTAGGAACATAATGGATACGAGAATGTGCCATCCACTCCTAGTCTGCGTCCTATTCCCTGTAGTGCACTACTTTCGACCAGACTACATAAGGCTCCGATCAAAAGCAGTGCACTTTATAGGGAATAGGGTGCAGTTTGGATCGCAGCCCCTAGTAGTTTGAATAGCATGTACATTTTTACATTTTAGTCATTTAGCAGACGCTCTTATCCAGAGCGACTTACAGTTAGTGAGTGCATACATTTTCATACTGGCCCCCCGTGGGAAACGAATCCACAACCCTGGCGTTGCAAACACCATGCTCTACCAACTGAGCTACAGGGGACTATAGAGTCCTACTATGGATCAACTTTAATATCTGTAGTGTCTGGTTGTTGAAATAATACAATCACCAGGCCCACTTCATATTATTTGGTGGTTATTACATTTTACATTTTCATCAAATCACTCTCGGAGGCCATATCTATAAAATGGCGAAATCACCAGAGCTTAGGATATTGATGTTCAGCTTCAGCAGCAGTCTGTGGCTCAAATGGCACCCTATTCCATTGGGCTCTGGTCAAAACTAGTGCACTACGTAGGGAATAGGGTGCCATTTGGGACGCGCACTGTTGCTCCGTATCACTGAGAGGAGATGAGAGGATCTATAGCACCATTATTCTCTCTCTCTCTCTCTCTCTCTCTCTCTCTCTCTCTCTCTCTCTCTCTCTCTCTCTCTCTCTCTCTCCTGTGTTTGTGTCTCTCTCTCAATTTCAATTTAAGGTCTTTATTGTCATGGGAAACGTATGTTAACATTGCCAAAGCAAGTGAAGTAGATAGTAATCAAAAGTGAAATAAACGTTAATTATTAACAGTAAACATTACACTCAGAAGTTCCAAAAGAATAAAGACATTTCAAATGTCATATTATGTATATATACAGTGTTGTAACAATGTGCAAATAGTTAAAGTACAAATGGGAAAATAAATAAACATAAAGATGGGTTGTATTTACAATGGTGTTTGTTCTTCACTGGTTGCCTTTTTCTTGTGGCAACAGGTCACAAATATTGCAGCTGTGATGGCACACTGTGGTTTTCGAATTCTTTGTGGATCTCTGTAATCTGTGGGAAATATGTGTCTCTAATATGGTCATACATTTGGCAGGAGGTTAGGAAGTGCAGCTCAGTTTCCACCTCATTTTGTGGGCAGTGTGCACATAGCCTGTCTTCTCTTGAGAGCCTGGTCTGCCTACGACAGCCTTTCTCAATAGCAAGGCTATGCTCACTGAGTCTGTACATAGTCAAAGCTTTCCTTCAGTTTGGGTCAGTCACAGTGGTCAGGTATTCCGCCACTGTTTACTCTCTGTTTAGGGCCAAATAGCATTCTAGTTTGCTCAGTTTTTTTGTTAATTCTTTCCAATGTGTCAAATAATTATCTTTTTGTTTTCTCATGATTTGGTTGGGTCTAATTGTGTTGCTGTCCTGGGGCTCTGTGGGGTCTGTTTGTGTTTGTGAACAGAGCCCCAGGACCAGCTTACTTAGGGGACTCTTCTCCAAGTTCATCTCTATGTAGGTGATGGCTTTGTTATGGAAGGTTTGGGAATCGCGTGACCCGTTATTGTTGGTTATGTTGTCGTAGTTGTGCCTAGGGGGGCATATTTGGGAGGGAATGCTGTCACCTCCAGGTAGGTGTTTGTCCCCCTGTGTGCTGAGGGTGCCAGGTTCTTGTCCAGTTCTGGCATTTAGGTTGCCACAGACTAGTACATGTCCCTGGGTATGGAAATGATTGATTTCCCCCTCCAGAATGGAGAAGCTGTCTTCATTAAAGTATGGGGATTCTAGTGGGGGAATATAGGTAGCACACAGGAGGACATTTTTCTCTGTTGAGATAATTTCCTTTTGAATTTCTAGCCATATGTAAAATGTTCCTGTTTTGATTAATTGAATAGAGTGAGTTAGGTCTGCTCTATACCAAATTAGCATACCCCCTGAGTCCCTTCCCTGTTTCACAGCTGGTAGTTTGGTGGATGGGACTACCAGCTCTCTGTAACCTAGAGGGCAACCAGTGGGTCCATCTCCTCTATACCATGTTTTTTTGTAGGATGACAATGTCTGTATTTCCGATTTCTTTGGTGAAGTCCAGGTTCCTGCTCTTTAGGCCAAAGGCAGATGACCCCAGGCCTTGGATATTCCAGGATGAAATAGTGAAGGCTTTGTGTTGCATAAAGTGTCTAATGTTGTTGATCTTGTGCTTTGACCTGAGGCCAGTAATTGTGAGCAGAGCCTGCTGGGCATCTGGTACATGCCATTGGCTTGGACTAGTGTAAGAGTGGGGGTTGGGCCTGTTTGCCTGCTCACGGCCTGGGCATATATGTGACTTTCATGTTGAGGCCCTCTTTGCTGGGGTGGGTAGGAGGGGCATAGGTCTGATCTGAGGGGGCCTAAATGGGGTGTGGGCATGGTTGACTTGGGGGGGTTAATTGGTGGGGGGTGGGGGTTTGGATGTGGCTGGTGGTGCTGTGGTCTGGATGTACAGTTGAAGTCGGAAGTTTACATACACCTTCGAAAAATCTGTTTTTCACAATTCCTGACATTTAATCCTAGTGCAAATTCCCTGTCTTAGGTCAGTTAGGATCACCACTTTATTTTAAGAATGTGAAATGTCAGAATAATAGTAGAGAGAATGATTTATTTCAGCTTTTATTTCTTTCATCACATTCACAGTGGGTCAGAAGTTTACATACACTAAATTAGTATTTGGTAGCATTGCCTTTAAATTGTTTAACTTGGGTCAAACGTTTCGGGTAGCCGTCCACAAGTTTCTCACAATAAGTTGGGTGAATTTTGGCCCATTCCTGTTGACAGAGCTGGTGTAACTGAGTCAGGTTTGTAGGCCTCCTTGCTCGCACACGCTTTTTCAGTTCTGCCCACAAATGTTCTATAGGATTGAGGTCAGGGCTTTGTGATGGCCACTCCAATACCTTGACTTTGTTGTCCTTAAGCCATTTTGCCACAACTTTGGAAGTATGCTTGGGGTCATTGTCCATTTGGAAGACCCATTTGCGAACAAGCTTTAACTTCCTGACTGATGTCTTGAGATGTTGCTTCAATATATCCACATAATTTTACGTCCTCATGATGAAATCTATTTTGTGAAGTGCACCAGTCCCTCCTGCAGCAAAGCACCCCCACAGCATGATGCTGCCACCCCGTGCTTCACAGTTGGGATGGTGTTCTTCGGCTTGCAAGCCACCCCCTTTTTCCTCCAAATATAATGATGGCCATTATGGCCAAACAGTTCTATTTTTGTTTCATCAGACCAGAGTACATTTCTCCAAAAACGACGATCTTTGTCCCCATGTGCAGTTGCAAACCGTAGTCTGGTTTTTTTATGGCGGTTTTGGAGCAGTGGCTTCTTCCTTGCTGAGCGGCCTTTCAGGTTATGTCGATATAGGACTCCTTTTACTGTGGATATAGATACTTTTGTACCTGTTTCCTCCAGCATCTTCACAAGGTCCTTTGCTGTTGTTCTGGGATTGATTTGCACTTTTCGCACCAAAGTACGTTCATCTCTAGGAGACAGAAAGTGTCTCCTTCCTGAGCGGTATGACGGCTGCATGGTCCCATGGTTTTTGTTTGTCCACCTGCCTCTTGAGGATTGACCACAAGTTCTCAATGGGATTAAGGCCTGGGGAGTTTCCTGGCCATGGACCCAAAATGTCGATGTTTTGTTCCCCGAGGCACTTAGTTATCCCTTTTTTTTCCTTATGGCAAGGTGCTCCATCATGCTGGAAAAGGCATTGTTCGTCACCAAACTGTTCTTGGATGGTTGGGAGAAGTTGCTCTCGGAGGATGTGTTGGTACCATTCTTTATTCATGGCTGTGTTCTTAGGCAGAATTGTGCGTGAGCCCACTCCCTTGGCTGAGAAGCAACCCCACACATGAATGGTCTCAGGATGCTTTACTGTTGGCATGACACAGGACTGATGGTAGCACTCACCTTGTCTTCTCCGGACAAGCTTTTTTCCGGATGCCCCAAACAATCGGAAAGGGGATTCATCATAGAAAATGTCTTTACCCCAGTCCTCAGCAGTCCAATCCCTGTACCTTTTGCAGAATATCAGTCTGTCCCTGATGTTTTTCCTGGATAAAAGTGGCTTCCTTACTGCCCTTCTTGACACCAGGCCATTTTCCAAAAGTCTTCGCCTCACTGTGTGTACAGATGCACTCACACCTGCCTGCTGCCATTCCTGAGCAAGCTCTGCACTGGTGGTGCCCCGATCCCGCAGCTGAATCAACTTTAGGAGACGGTCCTGGTGCTTGCTGGACTTTCTTGTGCGCCCTGAAGCCTTTTTCACAACAATTGAACCTCTCTCCTTGAAGTTCTTGATGATCCGATAAATGGTTGATTTAGGTGCAATCTTACTAGCAGCAATATCCTTGCCTGTGAAGCCCTTTTTGTGCAAAATAGCAGACTCTAATGACGACGGCACGTGTTTCCTTGCAGATAATCATGGTTAACAGAGGAAGAACAATGATTTCAAGCACCACCCTCCTTTTAAAGCTTCCAGTCTGTTATTCTAACTCAATCAGCATGACAGAGTGATCTCCAGCCTTGTTCTCGTCAACACTCTCACCTGTGTTAACGAGAGAATCACATGATGGCAGCTGTTCCTTTTGTGGCAGGGCTGAAATGCAGTGGAAATGTTTTTTTGGTATTAAATTCATTTTCATGGCAAAGAGGGACTTTGCATTTAATTGCAATTATTCTGATCAATCTTCATAACATTCTGGAGTATATGCAAATTGCCATCATCAAAACTGAGGCAGCAGACTTTGTGAAAATTAATATTTGTGTCATTCTCAAAACCTTTGACCACGACTGTACTAGCATCCAAATTCATAAGGTTAGGCATTAACTCCTAATGGTTAAGGTTTGGGATAGACTTAAAACAAAAATATCTAATATATCAAGATTGGAATCAGAGGCAGATGCCGATCCTCCATCCCCTTCCACAACACCCTGGCGAAATCAAAACCTACTTGAAGGTAACAGTGCTCACTGTTGCCCCTAGTGGCCGGTTTCCACTTGATCTCCCGACATCCTTAGACATGGATGGACGTCGAATACTGACTTGTATCACGTGTGACCTGGCTGAACTAAGGGCCCTGTTTAAAAGTAATGCACTATATAGGGAATAGGGAGCCATTCTCTGATCTAAAGTAGTGCACTATATAGGGAATAGGGAGCCATTTTGGGACGTATCCAGTAGTGTCGCCTTTCAGCAGCGCCATCTCTCCAGGGAAGTGCTCTGATTGGTTGTTTGTATACAACAACAATATTATAATATTAATTTCAAACCGGACACTTTCTCTGGGTCGATGACTATTGAACTAGAGGAATCTGATGTGGTTACCGGCTTGAATACGATATCAAGACTCATTGCTGCAGTTTAATGCAGAGAAGACAACAATAACAGAAGTGTTAAGCGTGTAACATGCAAACGAGTCTCATGTTTTGTTTATGCTTATAGATCAGCAACTGTTTGTCAATTATTTAAAATGGAGGAACGGAGGAATATTATGTGGTTGTGTGAGATCCATGATTGATAGTGTTTGTGTGTGTCAGTCTGTATATTGTAACTCGACCTAATGACGGAAGGAAAATTGATTACACCAACCAAGACAACCACCTAGTCCCCTAAAGATCTGGGAGAGACTGCTAGTTTCTATTTTGTGTCATAATTTTAAGGACAAGGCCCAGAGCCTTCAAGAGAATTAACTGAAAGTGTCAAGTCCCTAAAGATCTGGGAGATACTGCTAGTTTCTACTTTGTATCATAATTTTAAAGGACAAGGCCCAGAGCCTTCAAGAGAATTAACTGAAAGTGTCAAGTCCCTAAAGATCTGGGAGAGACTGCTAGTTTCTACTTTGTGTCATAATTTTAAGGACAAGGCCCAAAGCCTTCGAGAGAATTAAGTATGGCCATGATAACATAAAAGCTGAACATCCTGCCTCCACTCAATACAACACGACATTATCATGAACTTAATTTAATAAAACGCTGTGCTCACTCGGCCTCAACAGAACACACATTATCCTGCCTTATTTCAACACACACGAGTGATACCTCTGGGAGACAACAGTCTCTACTGTATGAAGCACATTGTTCTGCTTAAACTAAACACGACACAACATTCCCACAACTCAGGCAAAAACCTCTGGGAGCCAACAGCTGTCTCTGCACCGTGGTAACAGCACCATGGCAACGAAAGTCACAGTGGCAGCCAACATAGCATTCTGAATCAGCTCCACTCAGCCCCTCAGATATCAGACTGATTCACAAACACACACACACACACACACTTCACAGAAACAAACCGGTTCCCTGAGCCCAGGATAAAACCTGATTAACATGGGCTGCATCCCAAATGGTTCTGTTCACTATATAAATCAAATCAAAGTTTACTGGTCACGTACACAGATTTACAGATGTTATCTCAGGTGCAGCTAAATGCTGGTGCTTCTAGCTCCAACAGTGCAGTAATATCTATCAATACAATAACAACACACACATAATTATATAGTGCACTATTTTAGGGAACAGGCGGCGGAACAGTATGTTTTATTAGTGAGAGGAACAGTGGGTTTTATTAACAGTAGGTTTTATTAACAGTAGGTTTTATTAGTGAGAGGAACAGAATGTTTTTATTAGTGCTCCATAACCTCGAGGTGTGTTTGCTCCCTCATGCTATTTTTCAGCAGGGCACTGTGGAAGAGGGGTAGACTGAATTGATGACATGGTCTGGAAGGTTCTCTGTGTTCCTCAGGCTACCTCTATCCACCTGTAATCCCAGAACACAAACACAAACCATACAAACACTACCCAATTCATGTTTATACCAGGCTTACTGTAAATTGGGCTATCTTAGCCGTCAACTTGTAAATATTTTTGCCAACTTACTTTCACCTTGTGCAGAGCTAGGTGTTGGAAGCGCATGTTGGTGGAATCAGATTCTGTACCACCTACAACACAATACACAATTTAACCACCCCACTAATTGTATTGATCTCTATTACACCGGCTAGCTAAGCATACCTAACAAAGACATGTTGATATTGTCAGCTTGCTGTTAGTTAACTAGCGTCACTAAATTGGCAGCAAGATTGCTAACCAACTGAGACTGGCTGAGAACCAACTAACCAACCAACCATTGACGATATATACACCATTCATCATTGCTACCGACACACAAACAGAGAGTTGATTTAGCTATATAAGAAAGTTATATTTTTAGTAACGGAGTGTTTTTCCAGACAAGGGTGGAATAGATGGCTACCAGATTGAGATAACAAATAAGAGTAGCATTAGCTAGCTTTACTTTTGCTAACATCAGTCAAAGATAGAACGAACAAACGTGTTTACTCTGCTGAACGTAGCTACCAGTCTAGCAGTGACTACCATGGCATTAGCGATATTGATTGGCAGTGTGTATACCGAAAAGATAGCTATATGATTTAGCTGATAGGTTTCAGAGTTCAATACAGGACTGTAACGTTAGCTAACTAATTTACCCAGCTATTCCAACTAGGCTAGCAAGCTAGCTAACGTTAGCTTACCTCTAACTGAGAATCTTCCGTTTTTGTTGTGAAGGAAAAAAAAATCGATAGTATCACATCACTTCTCAGCTGTCGTGGAAATGGATTCCCCATCAGTTCGGCCTGAAAATCCCTCTGATAATCTTTGGTCACCACATCATTCTTGATAGCCGCAAGCCACTAGGAGAATCGGGGTGCATCTCTGGTAGGTAGAACGGCGAAAGGTAACTCATTTTCTTACTTGTTTGTAATTAGCACAGGCAGGCACAGAACACCACACTGGCATGATGATAAACATTATTGAAAAACAAAAGTTTTCAAAAAAAAACTTGCCTAGAGAAGTTCTGAGATTATTGTGTGTTGGTCGTTCAAAGTAAACAACTGCAGACTGACCTCCGACACATTTGTGCAGCTGGCTTCTGGGTTAAGAAGCGCGGTTTGGCGGGTCATGTTTCGGAGGACGCATGACTCGACCTTCGCCTCCCGAGAACTTTGGGGAGTTACAGCGATGAGACAAGATCAAAAAGGGGGTAAAACATTTTTATAATATTGACCCAGAGACAAACCAAGTCGGGCTCAGGTAATACGTACCATCCTTTCCAAGCGTTATAGTCGTACTGTTGTCTATACTGCTATGGGTGTTGTAATCTTGTACCCATTCATTTCAAATCCCCTCTTAGAGTCTGCTATTGTTGGCTCAAAAGAGAAGCCCAATGTGGTCTGCTCACCCAGTGCTTTTAGTTCAAACGTGAATTCCATAAACTTGAATACCCCCTCGGTTTTCAAATCACGTAGAGGGCTTGGGCTGTTGCACGATAGGAACCAAAGCCCATGTAAGTCAGTTTATAACATTCCATCATTGGTTACTCTGAGAGTTCCTCATATTGACATTGGCTGCTAAAGATGTATCCATAACTGTTATAGAGGTCTACCGTCCTCCCTCGGATAACCTTTGAGGAGTTAACTAGTTTGTCTTCTTTTTTTAAATCAGAAGTTATTATCCTGGGTGACTTAAATTCTGACTGGGAAATGCAGGCTTCAGACAATCTAAAAGATTGGCTGCTAATACTAATAGGTGCAGTTTTATGCAATCTTATTGCTATACTACCTCTATAAATATCAACCATCAGACAGGGCCTGCAACTGCCTATTTAACGTAGCTTGTTTGAGTTGGAGACTCCATGTCACTTTTAAAACTCGTAATGGACTTGCGTTGATCCATCCCAACATTAGGAACTTACGTCCTAAACTGGATTACATCAAGATCTGGGCTATGCAGATGAATTCTGGTATTGACTGAAACTTGGATCTCTGGGGACATTCTGGACTCTGATATTAATATTAAGGGTTATAATGTGTTCAGAGCTGACAGACAGGGTAGAGGTGGTGGAGTGGCCATTCTTATTAAAAATTATTTATCTGTCTCTTTACTGAAATCCATTTACTGGGCCAAAAAATTTGAACTACTATCTTTAAGCCTTTGTCTGGGGGAAAATGTATCCATAACTGTTATAGAGGTCTACAGTCCTTCCTCGGCTAACCTTTGTGCACTCGAGGAGTCAACTCATTTGTTGTCTTCTTTTATTAAATCAGAAATTATTATCCTGGGTGACTTAAATGCAGAGAAATCTGGACATTCTGGTATTGACTGAAACGTGGATATCTGGGGACATTTTGGACTCTGATATTAATATTGAGGGTTATAATGTGTTCAGAGCTGACAGACAGGGTAGAGGTGGTGGAGTGGCCATTCTTATAAAAAATTATTGCTCGGTCACTTTACTGAAACCATTTCAATTGCCAAAAAAATGTCAGCTACTATCTTTAAGCCTTTTTCTGGGGAAAGATGTATCCATAACTGTTATAGAGGTCTACCGTCCTCCCTCGGATAACCTTTGAGTAGTTAACTAGTTTGTCTTCTTTTTTTAAATCAGAAGTTATCATCCTGGGTGACTTAAATTCTGACTGGGAAATGAAGGCTTCAGACAATCTAAAAGACATGTGTAATGATCTAAACCTAACCTCATCTCTGATGGATCTTATTTTAACGAATACACCAGAGGAATATGTTTCTACTGGTGTCTTCGCCCAAGACATTAGTGACCGTTGCCCAGTTCTTTGTGATAGAGATGTGAAAATACAAAAATCTAAGAATCGTTTCATCACAAAGAGGAACATTATCAGCATCAGTGAACAGGCTTTTTTACATGATCTTTATTTTAGTGACCTTGATTGTATTTCAGCTATCTCTGAACCTGATTTAGTTTTGAGCGTTTTTTTGCAGATGTCTTCAATACTATTGTGGATAATCATGATCAAAAAATTAAGGGTTAAAGGTAGAATGCCTCCTGTGGGGGTTGGGATTTTTAAAAAATAACACAACAAGAGACACCACAACACTACAGTGGCTTGCGGGGGGTGTTGTGTCATTTGATTTACACAACATGCCTATCACTTTGAAGATGCAAAATAATTGTTTTGGTGAAACAAACAAGAAATAAGACAAAAAAACAGAAAACTTGAGCGTGCATAACTATTCACCCCCCCCAAAGTCAATACTTTGTAGAGCCACCTTTTGCAGTAATTACAGCTGCAAGTCTCTTGGGGTATGTCTCTATAAGCTTGGCACATTTAGCCACTGGGATTTGTGCCCATTCTTCAAGGCAAAACTGCTCCAGCTCCTTCAAGTTGGATGGGTTCCACTGGTGTACAGCAATCTTTAAGTTATACCATAGATTCTCAATAGGATTGAGGTCTGGGCTTTGACTAGGCCATTCCAAGACATTTAAATGTTTCCCTTTAAACCACTCAAGTGTTGCTTTAGCAGTATGCTTAGGGTCATTGTCCTGCTGGAAGGTGAACCTCCGTCCCAGTCTCAAATCTCTGGAAGACTGAAACAGGTTTCCCTCAAGTCTTTCCTTGTATTTAGCGCCATCCATCATTCCTTCAATTCTGACCAGTTTCCCAGTCCCTGCCGATGAAAAACATCTCCACAGCATGATGCTGCCACCACCATGCTTCACTGTGGGGATGGGGTTCTTGGGGGAATGAGAGGTTTTGGGTCTGCGCCAGACATATCATTTTCCTTGATAGCCAAAAAACTCAATTTTAGTCTCTTCTGACCAGAGTACCTTCTTCCATTTGTTTGGGGAGTCTCCCACATGCCTTTTGGCGAACACCAAACATGTTTGCTTGTTTTTTTCTTTAAACAATGGCTTTTTTTCTGGCCACTCTTCCGTAAAGCCCAGCTCTGTGGAGTGTACGGCTTAAAGTGGTCCTATGGACAGATACTCCAATCTCCGCTATGGAGCTTTGCAGCTCCTTCAGGGTTATCTTTGGTCTCTTTGTTGCATCTCTGATTAATGCCCTCCTTGCCTGGTCCGTGAGTTTTGGTGGGATGCCCTCTCTTGGCAGGTTTGTTGTGGTGCCATATTCTTTCCATTTTTCAATAATGGATTTAATGGTGCTCCGTGGGATGTTCAAAGTTTGTATATTTTTTTATAACTCAACCCTAATCTGTACTTCTCCACAACTTTGTCCCTGACCTGTTTGGAGAGCTCCTTGGTCTTCATGGTGCCCCTTGCTTAGTGGTGCCCCTTGCTTAGTGGTGTTGCAGACTCTAGGGCCTCTCAGAACAGGTGTATATACAGTTCTGTAAGAAATTAAGAGACCACTGCAAATTTTTCTTAAATCAGCATCTCTACATTTATGACAGCCATTCCATTCCAGTGTCTGTTGAATTCCAACAAAGGCACACCTCATTCTACTGAATTAGGTACTGATTAGGTGATCACCTGAACCAAATCTTATTTAACAAGGAAAAGTATAAAAACCACTGCTGTGGTCATCACTATCCTCTTGCAATAGGACCAGCTGGATGGCAAAAACTGTAAAACCGTTTATCCAATTTATATCTACATTACAACCGTAGGATGACATCAAGCAACCTACAAAAAGAATGGCAAACGGCAGCTGGGGTGAAGTGCATGGCGAGGACGGTTTGAAACAGGCTCCTAGGGGCAGGGCTGAAGTCGTGCAAAGCTAGAAAAAAGCCCTTCATCAATGAGAAGCAAAGAAAAGCCAGGCTGAGGTTTGCAAAAGACAATAAGGATTGGACCGTAGAGAACTGGAGTAAGGTCATCTTCTCTGATAAGTCCAATTTTCAGCTTTGCACAACACCTGGTCGTCTAATGGTTAGACGGAGACCTGGAGAGGCCTACAAGCCACAGTGTCTCGCACCCACTGTGAAATTTGGTGGAGGATTGGTGATGATCTGGGGGTGCTTCAGCAAGGCTAGAATCGGGCAGATTTGTCTTTGTGAAGGACGCATGAATCAAGCCACGTACAAGGTTGTCCTGGAGGAAAACTTGCTTCCTTTTGCACTGACATTGTTCCACAACTCTGAGGACTGTTTTTTCCAGCAGGACAATGCGCCATGCCACACAGCCAGGTCAATCAAGGTGTGGATGGAGGACCACCAGATCAAGACCCTATCTTGGCCAGCCCAATCTTCAGACCTGAACCCCATTGAAAACTTCTGGAATGTTATCAAGAGGAAGATGGATGAACACAAGCCATCAAACAAAGCCGAGCTGCTTGAATTTTTGCGGCAGGAGTGGCATAAAGTCACCCAACATCAATGTGAAAGACTGGTGGAGAGCATGCCAAGACGCATGAAAGCTGTGATTGAAAATCAGGGTTATTCCACCAGATGAGTCCCCTGTATGTCAGTTGGTAGAGCATGGCGCTTGCAACGCCAGGGTTGTGAGTTCGTTTCCCACGGGGGGCCAGTATGAAAATGTATGCACTCACTAACTGTAAGTTGCTCTGGATAAGAGCGTCTGCTAAATTACTCAAATGTAAATATTGATTTCTGAACTCTTCCTAAGTTAAAACATTAGTATTGTGTTGTTTAAAAATGAACATGAACTTATTTTCTTTGCATTATTCAAGGTCTGACAACGCTGCATATTTTTTGTTATTTTGACCAGTTGTCATTTTCCGCAAATAAATGCTCTAAATGACAATATTTTTATTAGGAATTTGGGAGAAATGTTGTCAGTAGTTTATAGAATGAAACAAAAATGTTAATTTCACCCAATCAAATACCTATATATAGTAAAACCAGAGAAACTTATATTTTGCAGTGGTCTCTTAATTTTTACCAGAGCTGTATACTGAGATCATGTGACACTTAGATTGCACACAGGTGGACTTTATTTAACTAATTATGTGACTTCTGAAGGTAATTGGTTGCACCAGATCTTATTTAGGGGCTTCATAGCAAAGGGGGTGAATATATATGCACGCAGCACTTTTCCGTTATTTATTTGTTCGAATTTTTTTAAACAAGTAATTTTTTTCATTTCCAATCACCAATTTGGACTATTTTGTGTATGTCCATTACATGAAATCCAAATACAAATATATTTAAATTACAGGTTGTAATGCAACAAAATAGGAAAAAACGCCAAGGGGGATGAATACTTTTGCAAGGCACTGTACATACAGAGAGAGCTAAGAAAACAACACAGCATGGCAGCAACACAACAACACAGCATGGTAGCAACACAACATGACAACACAGCATGGTAGCAACACAACATGACAACACAGCATGACAGCAACACAACATGACAACACAGCATGGTAGCAACACAACATGACAACACAGCATGACAGCAACACAACATGACAACACAGCATGGTAGCAACACAACATGACAACACAGCATGGTAGCAACACAACATGACAACACAGCATGGTAGCAACACAACATGACAACACAGCATGACAGCAACACAACATGACAACACAGCATGACAGCAACACAACATGACAACACAGCATGGTAGCAACACAACATGACAACACAGCATGGTAGCAACACAACATGACAACACAGCATGGTAGCAACACAACATGACAACACAGCATGGTAGCAACACAACATGACAACACAGCATGGTAGCAACACAACATGACAACACAGCATGGTAGCAACACAACATGACAACACAGCATGGTAGCAACACAACATGACAACACAGCATGGTAGCAACACAACATGACAACACAGCATGGTAGCAACACAACATGACAACAAGATGGTAGCAACACAACATGACAACACAGCATGGTAGCAACACAACATGACAACACAGCATGGCAGCAACACAACATGACAACACAGCATGGTAGCAACACAACATGACAACACAGCATGGTAGCAGCACAACATGACAACACAGCATGGTAGCAACACAACATGACAACACAGCATGGTAGCAACACAACATGACAACACAGCATGGTAGCAACACAACATGACAACACAGCATGGTAGCAACACAACATGACAACACAGCATGGTAGCAACACAACATGACAACACAGCATGGTAGCAACACAACATGACAACAACATGACAGCAACACAACATGACAACACAGCATGGTAGCAACACAACATGACAACACAGCATGGCAGCAACACAACATGACAACACAGCATGGTAGCAGCACAACATGACAACAACATGACAGCAACACAACATGACAACACAGCATGGTAGCAACACAACATGACAACACAGCATGGTAGCAACACAACATGACAACACAGCATGGTAGCAACACAACATGACAACACAGCATGGTAGCAACACAACATGACAACACAGCATGGTAGCAACACATGACAACACAGCATGGTAGCAACACAACATGACAACAACATGGTAGCAACACAACATGACAACACAGCATGGTAGCAACACAACATGACAACACAGCATGGCAGCAACACATGACAACACAGCATGGTAGCAACACAACATGACAACAACATGGTAGCAACACAACATGGCAGCAGCACAAAACATGGTACAAACATTATTGGGCACAGACAACAGCACAAAGGGCAAGAAGGTAGAGACAACAATACCAGCCGCAAAACCCAACTTAACAGGGGAGGGTCCGGGTGGGCACCTAGCATCGGTGGCGGCTCCGGCTCTGGGCGTGACGTCTTCTCCCTTACTGCCTCCCCGTTGCCCCCTTGGTCTGGTCTGGACCTCGGCGTGATGCTTCCCCTCTCAGTCCTCCCACGATGCACCAAGCCTTGTTTGGACCCTGGTGTGGGAGGCCCCGACCCTGGAGAGGGGCTGACGTCTGGGCCTGGACCGGCAATCCCCCCACGATGCACCAAGCCCTGTCTGGACCCTGGTGTGGGAGGCCCCGACCCTGGAGGCACCACTGGTCTGGTGCGCGGAACAGGCATTGGCCGCACCGAGCTGGGAACACGCACCATTGGTCTGGTCCGAGGAGCAGGCACGGGCCGTGCCGGACTGGAGACACGCACCACTGGTTTGGTGCGGGGAGCAGGTACGGGGCGTACTGAGCTGGCGACACGCACCACTGGTTTGGTGCGAGGAGCAGGCACGGGCTGTGCCGGACTGGGAACACGCACCACTGGTCTGGTGCGAGGAGCAGGTACGGGGCGTACCGGTCTGGAGAGGCGCACTGGTGACCCAGTGCGTAGAACCGGAGCAGGATATACTGGACCGTGGAGGCGTACTGGAGGTCTGGAGTGTAAAGCTGGCACAACCTGTCCTGGCTGGATGCCCACTTTTGCACGGCACGTGCGGGGCACTGGCACAGGACGCACTGGGCTGTGAAGGCGCACTGGCGACACAGTGCGTATCTCCGCATAACTTGGTTCCTCAATGAACACACGCTCCTTACAGCGAGTATGGGGAGTTGGCTGTGCTAAACCTGGATCCGCCAGCCTCTGCTCTAAGGGCTGAGCGCTCTGCTGCTGGAGGGTTACCTCCTCTCTCAGCTCGTCCTGTTGCCTGGCCAGCTCCTCTCTCCGTGCTTCCACTAATTCCTTCTCACTTTGGGCCTCCTGCAGCGCCTCCTTCTGAAGGGAGATCTCCTGCTCCCTCTTCTCTAACAGCCCCCGTAATGTGGTGGCCTCCTCTCTCATACTGCTGATCCGCAGGTCTTGGAGGACCTCTACAATAGCGGCCTCGTCCTCCACAGTCAGGCCTCCTGCTGCTTCGTCGACCACCCCGTGTGCCCCCCCCAAAAAAAATATTGGGGTTTTTAGCCTCTTGGGCTTCCTTCGTTGTCGGCACCGTTGGCGTCGCCGTTGATCCGGACTCCAGCCCTCCTCCATTACCTCACCATAACGGACGGCTTCCTCCTCTGTAATTTTCCCCCAACCGAGGAGGACATCAATGTTGCTTCCCGCTGTGTCCAGGGTGTTTGCTCCTCCTGGCCACGCTGCTTGGTCCGTTGGTGGTGGGATCTTCTGTCACGTTCGTTGAGTACAGGATTGGACCAAGGTGCAGCGTGGTATGCGTACATATTTGTTTATTGAAATAAACTCCAATCAAAAGCAACGTAACGTGACGCTCACAACGGCTACACACAAACAAGCCAAACAAGAGTCACGATCCCAACATAGGTAGGCAAAATGGCCACCTAAGTATAATCCCCAATCAGAGACAATGATCGACAGCTGCCTCTGATTGGGAACCACACCTGGCCAACCTAGATCTACAATAATATATATATATATTCACATCACATAGATATCCACACCCTGACCAAACAAACTAGCGAACTCTATGCCAGGGCGTGACATTCATGAGGTAGTCACCTGGAATGGATTTCAATTAACAGGTGTGCCTTGTTAAAAGTTAATTTGTGGAATTTCTTTCCATCTTAATATGTTTGAGCCTATCAGTTGTGTTGTGACAAGGTAGTGGTGGTATACAGAAGATAGCCCTATTTGGTCAAAGATCAAGTCCATATTATGGCAAGAAAATGGCAGTGGAAATCTGTCCTTTAGTCTGATGACCCAAATTTGAGATTTTTGTTTCCAACCGCCGTGTCTTTGTGAGACGCAGAGTAGGTGAAAGGATGATCTCCACATGTGTGGTTCTCACCGTGACGCATGGAGGAGGAGGTGTGATGGTGTGGGGTTGCTTTGTTGGTGACACTGGCTGTAATTTATTTAGAATTCCAGGTGAAGCTGGTTGAGAGAATGCCAAGCGTGTGCAAAGCTGTCATCAAGGCAAAGGTTGGCTACTTTGAAGAAACTCAAATATAAAGTATATTTTGATTTGTTTAACACTTTTTTGGTTACTACATGATTCCATATGTGTTATTTCATAGTTTTGATATCTTCACTATTATTCTACAATGTAGAAAATAGTAAAAATAAAGAAAAACTCTTGGATGAGTGTCAAGGTGGAGTGTAGTGGAACGTGGAATCACACGCAGGACACAGAGATTCAAAGCCAAATGTCTTTAGTGAAGTCCGTTGTACACGCCAAAACACGGCAACAGGCCACAGGCGAAAACAAACGCACACTAGACTGTCCAACGTAAGTACGCACAACGTGCAGGACTCTCTTAAACAACACGAAAATAAGAGAGCACAATACAGAGGACCAAAAACAACACGTGACAGTAGAACAATTACACACAACACCTGACCAAACACAAGAGAACTAAATAGGGTGCCTAATGAACACTAAACAATAAACAGGTGTGACAAACAGACAAAACCAATCAAACATGTAACATCGAACGGTGGCAGCTAGTACTCCGGAGACGACGACCGCCGAAGCCTGCCCGAACAAGGAGAAGGAGCCGCCTCGGCCGAAACCGTGACAGAACCCCCCCCTTGACGCGCGACTCCAGCCGTGCGCCGCCCCCGGCCTCGGGGACGACCAGGAGGACGCGGAGCAGGGCGCGTAGGATGACCACGATGGAATTCGGTCAGAAGAGACGGGTCCAGGATGTCCCTCCTCGGCACCCAGCACCGCTCCTCCGGGCCGTACCCCTCCCACTCCACGAGATATTGGAGACCCCCCATCCGGCGTCTCGAATCTAGGATGGCCCGAACCGTGTACGCCGGAGCCCCCTCGATGTCCAACGGGGGCAGAGGAGTCTCCTCTATCTCAAAGTCCTGGAGTGGACCAGCTACCACCGGCCTGAGGAGAGACACATGGAACGAGGGGTTAATATTCTTGTAATCAATGGGCAGTTGTAACCTGTAACACACCTCGTTCAATCTCCTCAGGACTTTAAAAGGCCCCACAAACCGCCGACCCAGCTTCCGGCAGGGCAGGCGGAGGGGTAGGTTTCTGGTTGAGAGCCAGACTCGATCTCCAGGTGCGTACACTGGCCCCTCACTGCGGTGGAGGTCGGCGCTCGTCTTCTGTCGACGGATGGCTCGCTTCAGATGGACGTGTGCAGCGTTCCACGTCTCCTCCGAGCGCCGCACCCACTCATCCACCGCAGGGGCCTCGATCTGGCTCTCATGCCAAGGTGCCAGAACCGGCTGATACCCTAACACACACTGGAAAGGGGTTAGTTTAGTGGAGGAGTGGCGGAGAGAGTTCTGTGCCATCTCGGCCCAGGGCACATATCTCGCCCACTCCTCCGGCCGGCCCTGACAATATGACCTCAGAAACCTACCCACATCCTGGTTGACACGTTCGACCTGCCCATTACTCTCCGGGTGGTAACCCGAGGTAAGGCTCACCGAAACCCCCAACCGTTCCATAAACGCTCTCCAGACTCTGGAGGTAAACTGGGGGCCTCGATCAGACACTATATCCTCGGGTACCCCGTAATGCCGGAAGACGTGAGTAAATAGAGCCTCAGCGGTCTGTAGGACAGTAGGAAGACCCGGCATGGGAAGGAGACGACAGGCCTTCGAGAACTGATCCACAACGACCAGGATGGTGGTATTCCCCTGTGAGGAGGGAAGGTCGGTAACAAAATCCACCGAGAGGTGACACCAGGGTCGTTGTGGAACGGGCAGGGGTTGTAACTTACCCCTGGGCAAGTGTCTGGGCGCCTTACACTGGGCACACACTGAGCAGGAGGAGACATAAATCCTCACATCCCTGGCTAATGTTGGCCACCAGTACTTTGTACTCAGGCAGTGCACTGTCCGGCCAATACCTGGATGTCCAGAGGAGGGTGACGTGTGAGCCCAATAAATAAGCCGATCCCGGACCTCGAGCGGGACGTACGTCCGACCCACCGGACACTGTGGAGGGCTAGGGTCGGTGCGTAATGCCCGCTCGATCTCCGCATCGACCTCCCATACCACCGGTGCAACCAGACAAGACTTAGGTAGTATGGGAGTGGGCTCCACGCACCTCTCCTCCGTGTCATACCGCCGAGACAGGGCATCTGCTTTCCCGTTCTGGGACCCAGGGATGTAAGTGATCTTAAACACGAACCTGGCTAGAAACATAGTCCACCGAGCCTGGCGAGGATTCAGTCTCCTAGCCGCCCGAATGTATTCCAGGTTACGGTGGTCAGTCAGAATGAGAAAAGGGTGTTGAGCCCCCTCAAGCCAATGCCTCCACACCTTTAGGGCCTGTACCACGGCTAACAGCTCCCTGTCCCCTACGTCATAATTCCGCTCCGCCGGACTGAGCTTTTTCGAATAAAAAGCACAGGGGCGGAGTTTAGGTGGTGTGCCGGACCGTTGTGAAAGAACGGCCCCGATACCGGCTTCAGACGCATCCACCTCCACTTGGAATGGTAAAGTGGGATCCGGATGCGCCAGCACTGGAGCCGAGGTAAACAGGTCCTTCAGTTTCCCAAAAGCCCTGTCCGCCTCAGCTGACCACCGCAAGCGCACCGGACCCCCCTTCAGAAGGGACGTTATGGGAGCTGCCACCTGTCCAAAACCCCGGATAAACCTCCGGTAGTAATTCGCAAAACCCAAGAACTGCTGCACCTCTTTAACCGTGGTTGGGGTTTGCCAATTACGCACGGCTGACACACGGTCAACCTCCATCCTCACCCCTGACGCAGACAACTGACAACCCAAAAAGGAGACCGACTCCTGGAAGAACAGACATTTCTCGGCTTTGACATACAGGTCATGCTCCAACAATCTCCTCAATACTCTGCCCACCAGGGCTACATGCTCGACCCGGGTAGAACTGTACACCAGAATATCGTCTATGTACACCACCACTCCCTGCGCCTGCATGTCCCGGAAAATCTCATCTACAAAGGATTGGAAGACTGATGGAGCATTCATTAACCCGTATGGCATGACGAGATACTCGTAATGACCGGAGGTAGTACTAAATGCTGTCTTCCATTCATCGCCCTCTCTAATGCGTACCAAGTTATATGCGCTCCTGAGGTCCAATTTTGTGAAGAACCGTGCCCCGTGTAATGACTCCATCATAGTCGCAATCAGCGGGAGTGGATAACTATATTTCACAGTCACCTGATTGAGACCGCGGTAATCAATACACGGGCGCAAACCTCCATCCTTTTTCTTCACAAAAAAGAAGCTCGATGACGCGGGTGAAGTAGAGGGCCGTATGTATCCCTGTCTCAGAGACTCGGCAATGTATGTCTCCATTGCCCTCTTCTCCTCCTGTGACAACGGATACACATGGCTCCGCGGGAGCGCAGCTCCTGCCTGAAGGTCTATCGCACAATCCCCCTGTCTATGCGGCGGCAAACGTGCCGCTCTAGTCTTGCTAAACACGAGTGCCAAATCCTCATACTCAGGTGGAATGTGCAGTGCGGGCATCTGGTTCGGACTCTCCACCGAGGTCGCCCCTACGGAAACACCCAGACATAGCCCCTCACACTGAGCAGACCACCCTTTAAGAGCCTTCTCTCGCCACGAAATAGTTGGATCATGGGTAATCAACCAGGGAAGCCCCAGTACCACCGGATACGCAGGAGAGTCGATCAGATAGAGCTGAATCGTCTCCTCATGACCCCCCTGCGTCTCCATCCTAAGTGGCGCTGTGACCTCCCTAATCAACCCAGATCCTAACGGACGACTATCTAGGGCATGTACAGGGAAAGGATTATTAACAGGAAGGAGGGGAATCCCTAACTCTACACAGAATTTGCGATCTACAAAATTCCCAGCTGCGCCTGAATCTACTAGCGCCTTATGCTGGGAATGAGGTGCAACCTGTGGAAAACAAACAGGTATAGTTATGTGTACGACAGAAAGCTCTGGGTAAGTGGAGCGTCTACTCACCTGGGAGGACTCCCCAATGTATGGTCTGCCGTCTCCCCCACTAGGGGACCCTCCCCAGCACCTAGCCGCGGTGTGCCCTCCACGGCCACAGTTGGTGTAGGGGACGGCCCCCCTCGGGCTCCTTCTTCTCCTTCCTCTAGCGCCAGCACCTCCGAGCTCCATCGGGCTCGGCTCGGAGGCGCTGGAGGGTGGAATGGGCGACCCCCACTTGGGACGTCCGCGGGTAGCGAGCAGGGTGTCCAGCCGAATGGCCATGTCAACCAACTGGTCAAATGAAAGCGTGGTATCCCTGCACGCCAACTCTCTGCGGACGTCCTCCCGGAGGCTGCAACGGAAGTGGTCTATGAGGGCCCGCTCATTCCACCCTGCATCTGCTGCTAGAGTCCGGAACTCCAGCGCAAATTCCTGAGCGCTCCTCATCCCCTGCCGGAGGTAGAATAGACGCTCCCCCACCGCCTTCACCTCAGGTGGATGGTCGAACACAGCACGGAAGCGGCGGGAGAACTCCGCGTAGGTGATAGTGGCGGCGTCTATTCTCCTCCATTCGGCGTTGGCCCACTCCAACGCCTTGCCGGTGAGACAGGAGATGAGGGCGGAAACGCTCTCGTGTCCCGAGGGCGCCGGGTGTACGGTGGCAAGGTAGAGTTCCACTTGTAACAGGAACCCCTGACACCCGGCAGCGGTGCCGTCGTACGCCCTCGGGAGCGAGAGCCGAATTCCACTGGGTTCCGGTAGTTGGACGGGCGGGCTGACCGATGGTGATGGTGCGGTAGGTGGGGGTGTGGGTACCCCGCTGGTCTCCCATCGATGGAGGGTGTTCATCACGCGGTCTAGGGCGTGCCCGATTTGATTGATGCGATCCTCCTGACCACGAAGGCGCTCCTCCATGATCTCGGGGGGTGCGGGTGCTCCTGCTGATTCCATAAGATGGTGTGTAATTCTGTCAAGGTGGAGTGTAGTGGAACGTGGAATCACACGCAGGACACAGATATTCAAAGCCAAATGTCTTTAGTGAAGTCCGTTGTACACGCCAAAACACGGCAACAGGCCACAGGCGAAAACAAACGCACAATAGACTGTCCAACGTAAGTAAGCACAACGTGCAGGACTCTCTTACACAACATGAAAATAAGAGAACACAATACAGAGGACCAAACAACAACACGTGACAGTAGAACAATTACACACAACACCTGACCAAACACAAGAGAACTAAATAGGGTGCCTAATGAACACTAAACAATAAACAGGTGTGACAAACAGACAAAACCAATCAAACATGAAACATCGAACGGTGGCAGCTAGTACTCCGGAGACGACGACCGCCGAAGCCTGCCCGAACAAGGAGAAGGAGCCGCCTCGGCCGAAACCGTGACAATGAGTAGGTGTATCCAAACTTTTGACTGGGACTGTATATGTATGTATGTATATTTGTTACTGCTCTAGGGGTAACCTTATTTACTAATACGTATTGATTTGTATCTTAAATTTTTCCACTCTTTGTGTGTCAGAGAACACTGGAAGAAGAATTATCACTGAATTATCACAGTGAATTATTGTAATGTTTGTTTATGTGTCAATTAATCCCATAAGGGACGGGTTGCCAACTGCCGATTTGACACGAACATAAAATGTAATTTTAATCCATACAGGTTTACAGGTTTGGTTCCATCTGCTTTTCCAATGTTAGACTTGAGAGTTGCTGTTACATATAAATGATATGTCATGATATGTTAAATGCTATGGATAAATGATATGCCATGATATGTTAAATGATATGTATAAATGATATGTCATGATATGCTAAATGATATGTATAAATGATATGTCATGATATGCTAAATGATATGTATAAATGATATGTATAAACTATATGTCATGATATGTTAAATGATATGTATAAATGATATGTCATGATATGTTAAATTATATGTATAAATTATATGTCATGATATGTTAAATGCTATGTATTACTCACAGAAGGAAATGTCCATTGACTGTCTCACAGTTCCAAAACGTATAACTGGTCAAAGAAAGCATTGGAATCCAGATGAGGTTTGACAGGTACCAAGTGATATTGAAAAGGTGAAAAAATCATAAAGTAGCAGGTGCATTTATCTAATAACGGTAGAAAACTGTAGATTTACGTGTCGTCTTTCAGTTCCTATCAGGCTCCAAACACCTGTCCTGATTAGAATTCACTATAGCAGTAAAGGGATATTCCATATAAATAAACAGGTTGTATACATTTCTATAGCAATATCAATTCAAACAAAATATATTCAACATATTTTCTTTCCACGTGCGAAATAACTCTAACAATCAAAAAATTAGTATGATTGATGTTTTATTGAGCATGATTGGTGAAAATGAGCATGATTGATGCTAATGCAATCATAAAGGAGAATTTTGAAGTGCTCCAAAATTAAAAAATGTTCTCTTCTGAAATATAATAGAATATAATAGAATATAATAGAATATAATAGAATAGAAGTTGAGGAGTACTCTCGCCCACCAGCTGGCTCGCTCTGTCCAGACTTCTGGTTTCACCTCAGAACAGGACTTGACTGAGAGTCTATCGCAGGAGTGCCGAAAACAGCCTCCGATTTTAACTGGCTGACCTCTGAGAGTCTATCGCAGGAGTGCCGAAAACAGCCTCCGATTTTAACTGGCTGACCTCTGAGAGTCTATCGCAGGAGTGCCGAAAACAGCCTCCGATTTTAACTGGCTGACCTCTGAGAGTCTATCGCAGGAGTGTCGAAAACAGCCTCCGATTTTAACTGGCTGACCTCTGAGTCCACCCCCATCTAGCTCAACCCTTAGCTTTGACGTTGATGTCAGAAAACTGTTCATTTCTGGTAAGTGTTCGTACATCTCTTTACTGACATTATTATTAACCCTATCCACTGCTACCATCACTACCCTTAAATGTGGAAATTGTGAATAAAACCAACATTTTGGCACCTTACTAGTTGTCTCCTACATGCCTGCCTAGTAGCTACCAGTTGAGGAGGGTGGGAGGAGCTATATGAGGACGGGCTCATTGTATTGGCTACTACAAATGGGCTGGTGGGAGGAGCTATATGAGGACGGGCTCATTGTATTGGCTACTACAAACGGGCTGGTGGGAGGAGCTATATGAGGACGGGCTCATTGTATTGGCTACTACAAACGGGCTGGTGGGAGGAGCTATATGAGGACGGGCTCATTGTATTGGCTACTACAAACGGGCTGGTGGGAGGAGCTATATGAGGACGGGCTCATTGTAATGGCTACTACAAACGGGCTGGTGGGAGGAGCTATATGAGGAAACCACGATTGACTCCGTTCCCTTTAATTCCATTCCAGCCATTACTATGAGCCCGTCCACCTATAGCTCCTCCCACCAGCCTCCTCTGGTGCATACCTACTGTTAGGACAAAACACGTCATTCTTATCACAGGCCCAGATTAACTTTAGACCTACTCCTGGATTTAGAATATTCAATGAACTCTTTAGTCTGGGAGTATAGGCTCAGTCTGTGTCTGGGAAACTGGTCCATAACGTAGCTACACTGTACAGCGGAATAGGCCATGACCGTCTCGGAGTCTGGGTCTGGGAAACTGGTCCATAACGTAGCTACACTGTACAGCAGAATAGGCCATGACCATCTCAGATGTGAGCGTGTTACACACAGAAAAGAGACTAATGTATTCAAACCTTGACTACAGTGCAGAGTTATGGCATGCATCTGCATACAAAATACTGTTTGATATCATATTACATACCTCAATGATGACCAATCTATAATTCTCATTTTATGCACATTGCCATGTGAATACTATTACTTTACATAGGCTATCATATAATGTACACCAATTAAGCACTGTAAAAGAGGAAATTACTTTGAATATCGTTGATAAAATATATTGACCATGTAAAAAACATGTAGGTTAATATTAGCGCAGGTATGCAGGTTTAAATTGTGTTGATGGGGCCGGGCTTATAATATCACAGCCCCGTACTAATTACCTCCATTACAGAAGAGGAAGTTATAGGGCTCCTAAAGTCATCCGTTCCATTCCGGACGATGACGGACCCACTCCTGGTTTTGCCACTCCGCTCCGCTCCTGCATTGCTGTGATGTTGATACTCTAACGCCAATGTATACTATTTCCCTGTCAGTTGCAGGTATTCCTTCCCAAGGAGGAGATAAGAGAACACAACCGAGGCGTAGAACACGTTCAACCGCTGCCCTGCTTCTGAATTCTAAACGCATAGCGGCTTTGGAAAGATACGGAAACAGAGAAGAGGAGAGGAGAGGAGAGAGTGAAACAGCGAAGGGAGGAAGAAAGCAGAGCTGAGTGTGTTTACCACACCTGTGATGCTGCGTTGTTTCTAGCAACCAAGACGCGCTGCGGGGATACCAATGTAATGTCCAAGGTAGTGGACCTGGAGGAAGCGTGCTGCTGCTGAGCCAACTGGACTTTGATGCAGAGGCGCTTACTAACGGCGTAAAGAGACGACCGGAGAAGAAAACAAACCGGACACACAAATCCGTGAACTACTACTGCTCATTTAGCCCTGCTTTTTGTCTTTCGAAAGTTAAACCGGAGACCGGAGAAGTGCGAGCAGTTTACGGTAGCGATGATGCCGTTACACTTGACTCCCTTTGTCCGCGGGAGATACAGCACCGCCACGCTGGTGATGCTCTGCTGGCTGTTCCTCGCTGGATTTACCTGCATTGGTGAGTTCAATGTATATTATTATCATATGGCCCTGCTTCAACTTCACTGCGTTATTCTAAAATATTATTTTATATTAAGGCCTTTATGTTCACAATCACATAACATAAGGCATTGTGGCGTTGATGGATGGTAAATGTGCTCAGTCTTAAGTACATCTGACAGGTTATTTCTGTCGGGCTCTGTTTTTTGCCAAACCAATAGGGTAGGTCCGTATTACGCAGTCGTTTGCTATTCTCTGTGAGCCACTATTTTTCCACCAATCTTCATCAATTAGCGGTTCAAGGTTATAGAGGAGAGGGGCTCCGTTCATAAAACGATTAATTTTCCTAATGATGATCGGTTCGGTTGGTTCCATCTCAATTTACCAGTAAACAATCCAAGCAGTCCCGTGACATTACCGCTACATTGGTAATGCTGCTGACTCGTTGTGTGTGTGCGAGGCAACGAGGGTGTCTCCTATGTAGGCTACAGAGGTCTGATTGTCTGTCTCGTGCAGCTCCCCAGTAATTTCATGGCGGATTGGCCGATTGTAAATTAACGGGACGGGACAGAACACATGCTGGCGCAGGAGCCGACACAGTGACCCAGTGACATGAATGAAAAAGCGACACTTATAGCAGATGTCTGCGTCTCGAAATGAAAGTTCAGTTTCTTCTGAAGAAGACATATGTTAAACTATTAATGACTTTAGTTTATAATATAACCTAAGCGGTTAAACAATTCCTTTCTGTGCTTTGAAATGCACAGCTGTTTTTAAAACGTGCATTGGCGAGGTGCAGACTCAGTTAAGCCATTTGTAAGCGTTCTCATGAATGGGGGAATTTGCTATACTGGCTGAGTGAAGCAGAGAAGCATTCGATTGCACGTTTCGTTCCCACTCTCCTCTCCTGTCCTCTCCTCTCCAGTCCTCTCCTCTCCTGTCCTCTCCTATCCTGTCCTCTCCTCTCCTGTTCTCTCCTCTCATGTTCTCTCCTCTCCTGTCCTCTCCCCTCCAGTTCTTTCCTCACTCTTCCCTCCAGTCCTCTCCTCTCCTCTCCTCTCCTCTCCTCCCTTCTCCTCTCCTGTGCCTGGTCTTGCTATCTTCAGCAGTATGGTGACAGTTTTACGTGCTGTTAGTGGACCTAGTCGGCTGATGACGGGGTGATTTACAGAGGAGCTGTAGCCTACTATAGCCTTCTGTAGCCTGTGTGCTAGACACTAGTTGGCATGTAGATGTGCTTTAATGTACAAGACAATCAACACCACAAAGGAGAAAGAGGGTGTGAAGGGTTGCAGGATAACTGGAGAACATTCACTCAGTGTTACGCATTATAACAATCTTATTAGGCCTACACCATATTACCTACAATTATTGTTATTCATTTTCAAGGTTATATGAACCAATGACCTGCTTTGGATAAAAGCGTCTGCTAAATGGCATATATTATTATAAAGATCCACACTATATTGTTCCTCCAGTGATTTCTTGGAAAGTCTGGGTGGAATTCTCACAGTTGGTGCTACTGAGCTGGAATCTATAGTGGTGTCTGCTTGTGGTGTGTGGCTGATCTCTATCCCTAAGAACATTTACATTTCACACTCCATTAGCCTTGCCGCTGTTCCTCTGCTGTTCTGCAGGCGCTGGACAGACGGCAGACAGGCACACACACACACACACACACACACACACACACACACACACACACACACACACACACACACACACACACACACACACACACACACACACACACACACACACACACACACACACACACACACACACACACACACACACACACACACAAGGCAGACATGCTAGTTCCCCTCAGGTCCGGGACAGAAGGCAGACATGGTACAGGTTGTGTAAATGCTTCTCTAGCTCCGGGACTCAGACAATACACAAGATGTTGAATTAACCAACAGGCTTTTCTCTCACATTAATTAGTGAATAATTAGGAATGCATTACGATTAAATAAACAGTCATGCTCCAGGGATCTTAATATTTAAAGTCTAGAGTAAATATCAATGTACGCAGTGGAATTCACGGGACTGCTGCTTTATGATTCAAGCTGTGAATGATGGGTTCTGATTGTGTGTGTGTGTGTGTGTGTGTGTGTGTGTGTGGTGTGTGTGTGTGTGTGTGTGTGTGTGTGTGTGTGTGTGTGTGTGTGTGTGTGTGTGTGTGTGTGTGTGTGTGTGTGTGTGTGTGTGTGTGTGTGTGTGTGTGTGTGTGTGGTGTGTGTGTGTGTGTGTGGTGTGTGTGTGTGTGTGTGGTGTGTGTGGTGTGTGGTGTGTGTGGTGTGTGTGTGTGTGTGTGTGTGTGTGTGTGTGTGGTGTGTGTGTGTGTGGTGTGTGTGTGTGTGTGTGTGTGTGTGTGTGTGTGTGTGTGTGTGTGTGTGTGTGTGTGTGTGTGTGTGTGTGTGTGTGTGTGTGTGTGTGTGATGTGTGTGTGTGTGGTGTGTGTGTGTGTGTGTGTGTGTTTATTGCAAAGTTAGATCCAAATCACTGCCTTGTGCCGTGTGTGGCATCTACCACGGACACGCCTCCTTTCTTTCTTTCTTTCTTTCTTTCTTTCTTTCTTTCTTTCTTTCTTTCTTTCTTTCTTTCTTTCTTTCTTTCTTTCTTTCTTTCTTTCTTTCTTTCTTTCTTTCTTTGTCTCGTTCTGTACATACAGTGTTGGTGTGTGTATAATTCACCAGTGTAGTCCCCTAACACATGCAGGTCTATACTATA
>NC_059231.1:425000-460000 GCF_020615455.1 Coregonus clupeaformis | reverse complement strand
ATTAAGAAGGAAAGCAATTCCACAAATTAACTTTTAAGAAGGCACACCTGTTAATTGAAATGCATTCCAGGTGACTACCTCATGAAGCTGGTTGAGAGAATGCCAAGAGTGTGCAAAGCTGTCATCAAGGCAAAGGGTGGCTACTTTGAAGAATCTCAAATATAAAATATATTTTGATTTGTTTAACCATTTTTTGGTTACTACATGATTCCATATGTGTTATTTCATAGTTTTGATGTCTTCACTATTATTTTACAATGTACAAAATAGTAAAAATAAAGAAAAACCCTTGAATGAGTAGGTGTTCTAAAACTTTTGCCCGGTAGTGTATATGTTGTATTCAGTGATGTTATTGTGTACAGTATACATTATTATACAGTGTTCGTTCCCAGGGCCCAGCCCACGTGTCACGATCGTCAGGGAGAGACCAATGCGCAGCGTGATGAACAAACATACTTTAATTAGTTAACGTGTAAACAAGATACAAAACAAGAAACGACTCGTGAAGTCCACGGTGACAATGACCGAACACGGAACAAAAACCCACAAACACAAAGGGAAAACAGACAGTTTAAATATGGCTCCCAATCAGAGACAACCAGCCAACAGCTGACACTCGTTGCCTCTGATTGGGAGTCACTCAGGCAAAACATAGAAATAGACGAACTAGAACCCCCAACATAGAAACACACCACATAGAACAAACACACCCTGGCTCAACAACTAGAGTCCCATAGCCAGGGTGTGACAGTACCCCCCCCCCCTAAAGGCGCGGACTGCGACCGCGCCTCAAAAAGAGCAAAACAGGGGAGGGCTGGGTGGGCATACCTCCTCGGCGGCGGTTCTGGCTCCGGGCTTGCCCACCACCCTCCAACAAACCCCCCATAGCGCCCCTGGTCCGGTCTGGCCCCGCTGGCTAGAGCTGGACTGGACGTAGCAGGAGCGGTTAGCTTCAACTCCGTAGTGGAGCCGTTGACCGGTACCTGGTTAGGCACCGTGACCCAGGCACGGGTTGTGCCGGACAGACGACGCGCACCCCTGGCTTGGTGCGTGAGGCAGGAAAGGACCGGACCTGGCTGACGATACGCACCCCTGGCTTGGTGCGTGGAGCAGCAACGGGCCTCACTGGACTGACGACTCGCACCCCTGGCTTGGTGCGAGTGGCCGGAACGGGCTGGACCAGGCTGACGACTCGCACCCCTGGCTTGGTGCGAATGGCAGGAACGGGCTGGACCAGGCTGACGACTCGCACCCCTGGCTTGGTGCGAGTGGCAGGCACGGGCTGGACCAGGCTGACGACTCGCACCCCTGGCTTGGTGCGAGTAGCAGGAACGGGCTGGACCAGGCTGACGACTCGCACCGTAGACTTGGTGCGAGTGGCAGGAACAGGCCGGGCCGGGCTGGCGACGTGCACCGTAGACTTGGTGCGAGTGGCAGGAACAGGCCGGGCCGGGCTGGCGACGCGCACCGTAGGCTTGGTGCGTGGAGCAGCAACGGGCCGGACCGGGCTGGCGACGCGCACCACAGGCTCGATGCGAGGAACAGGAACAGACCGGACCGCACTGGGGACACACACCCCTGGCCCTACGCGGGGATCAGGAACGGGCCGGACCGGACTGGTAACACACCCCAGTACCTCTCGCCGTGCCTCCACACTTTCCTTCCCCTTAGTGACCAGTGGCCCCCTTAACATGGCGGCCTCCTCTGCCAACCCGCTGGACCGCTCTATCGCGGCCTCCTGCTGCCCCGACGTCGTGAGCCCCCCCCTAAAAATTTTCTGGGGGTCTCTCCTCCCCGTGGGCCAGGCCTCTATAGTTTTCGCCCAACTCTCGCTCTTCTGCCTCCAACTCCAGCCATTCTGCTCTTCATTAGGCTTGACCCAGTCGAGACTCTTCCTCCACTGTTCCCAAGTCCACCCTCTCTGCTCTTCACTCGGCTTAGCCCAGTCGAGACCCCTACTCCATCGATCCCAAGTCCTTCCTCTCTCTCCTCTTCACGCTGCTTGGTCCAGTTTTGGTGGGGGTTTTCTGTCACGATCGTCAGGGAGAGACCAATGCGCAGCGTGATGAACAAACATACTTTAATTAGTTAACGTGTAAACAAGATACAAAACAAGAAACGACTCGTGAAGTCCACGGTGACAATGACCGAACACGGAACAAAAACCCACAAACACAAAGGGAAAACAGACAGTTTAAATATGGCTCCCAATCAGAGACAACCAGCCAACAGCTGACACTCGTTGCCTCTGATTGGGAGTCACTCAGGCAAAACATAGAAATAGACGAACTAGAACCCCCAACATAGAAACACACCACATAGAACAAACACACCCTGGCTCAACAACTAGAGTCCCATAGCCAGGGTGTGACACCACGTCAGGAAGCAGAGACATTTACACCTATTTAGCACTACATCTATTGCCTTTCACAGGGTGCTGCTCTTTTTAGACAACCGCAAGATCCAGCTGGTATAAATATGTGCGAAATTGTTTTCAACAGAGCCATGTAATATTTTA
This sequence comes from Coregonus clupeaformis, assembly GCF_020615455.1. Lineage (NCBI taxonomy): Eukaryota > Metazoa > Chordata > Actinopteri > Salmoniformes > Salmonidae > Coregonus > Coregonus clupeaformis. The sequence continues at coordinate 457,482 of NC_059231.1, read as the reverse complement.
TACACATTCCTGTTTGTCTCCTCCTTGACCACAATCTTCATACAGATCTATTATTAACTAACCACAGATATATTTTATTATCAGATATTAACCTAACCACAGATATATTCTCTATTACCAGGTGTCTCTGTCCCTAATCCTAACCTTAACCATTATGGCGATTCAAACAAATCTGAACCCAGATCAGTGGTAACTAGATGTAACTTCTTCATATAGCTAGTCATTTTGGGATGGTTCATTCCTGTCCTCCCACTGTGTGATCAACCCTCTTCTCTGATTTGTTAATTGGCCATCAATTACTGTCTAGGAGAAGTGCTTAGCAACCCAGAGGTGTTCTATTCTGGCTCAGCCTATTATGGGATGCCTGACAGGGTCCACTGGGCCTACTCAGACCCTCACCATTAGAGTGTGTATGTGCATATGGGGGGTGGACGTGTGTGTGTGTGTTTGTGCGTGTGTGTGTGCATACGTGCACATGCGTGCGTGTGTGCGTGTGTGCGTGTGTGCGTGCCTGTATGTGTGTGTGTGTGTGTGTGTTTTTGTCTGGTTGTCTGTGCCAGCTCAACCTTGAAGAGAAATCCAGTTTTATTATCACGATCATCCAATTAGCTAAGCATCTATTTATCCTATGTAACACACTAAACTCCTTGACTAAATAGACCACACAGACTGGCTCTAATCACTCTGTCTCATTCCTACTGTATTACTCATGGTGTGTGTGTGTGTGTGTGTGTGTGTCTGGCTGGCTGGCACACAGACAGGTCCAGGGATTTGTTGTTGTTGACAAGATGAGAAAGAGAGGTGCATCCCAAATAGGCATCCTATTGTCTGTAAAGTGCACTGCTTTTTTGACCAGGGCCCATTGGGACACGGGCAGAGACACACTGACCTTTCCTCATTACGTCTCTGTGTCCAGGCTGCATGATGCCCCAGGGCTGCAATTCAACTGAGTCGACGCACAGCTTCCCCCACCTCTCCTCCTTAGCACACCAGCAACCCCTCACAGCAGCAGCAGCAATACACACAACGGCTGGTGTGTGTGTGTGTGTGTGTGTGTGTGTGTGTGTGTGTGTGTGTGTGTGTGTGTGTGTGTGTGTGTGTGTGTGTGTGTGTGTGTGTGTGTGTGTGTGTGTGTGTGTGTGAGCGACTGTGCTCGTGTGGTGTGTGTGTGTTACTCTGGGGCATGTTTGTTTTATAATTCAGTATTGAAATGACATTATTACCATACATTCCGTAACCTTTTTTCAGGGTTTGTATAAATGAACCACCCCACACTTATAATATCACACTAAACAGATAATCCACCTTATAATATCACACTAAACAGATAATCCACTTTATAATATCACACTAAACAGATAATCCACTTTATAATATCACACTAAACAGATAATCCACTTGATAATATCACACTAAACAGATAATCCACCTTATAATATCACACTAAACAGATAATCCACTTTATAATATCACACTAAACAGATAATCCACCTGATAATATTACACTAAACAGATAATCCACTTTATAATATCACACTAAACAGATCATCCACTTTATAATATCACACTAAACAGATAATCCACCTGATAATATTACACTAAACAGATAATCCACTTTATAATATCACACTAAACAGATCATCCACTTTATAATATCACACTAATGTCAGGGCGTGCTGTAGGTGTAATGGTGGAATCAAACGCAGGACTCAGAACGATATTCCAAAGGCTTGTATTACTGCCCAAACTAAGGCAAAAGGACAACTTTGCCCGAAGGCGAAAAATACGCACGAAGGCGAAAAGTAACAGCGCACAAACAGGTGCGACAAATGGTAACTGCGCACAAACAGGTGCGAAAATACTCCAGCGCAGTGGAGAGAAGCTCAACCGAGCAATACACACAACTGACGGAAAATAATTACACACAACACTAGACAAACACAACGAGAAACTTATAGGACACTAATTACGCCAAAACAGAAACAGGTGTGGAAACAAACAGACAAAAGCAAACGAACATGAAACATACAGCGGTGGCAGCTAGAATTCCGGAGACGACGAACGCCGAAACCTGCCCGAACAAGGGAGAGAGGCAGCCTCGGCCGAAAGCCGTGACAGTACCCCCCTTGACGCGCAGCTCCAGACGTCGCGCCGACTCCGGCCTCGGGGGACGACCAGGAGGACGCGAGCAGGGCGCGTCGGATGCCCCCGATGGAATTCCGTCAGGAGCGACGGGTCCAAAATGTCTCTCCTCGGCACCCAGCACCGCTCCTCCGGACCGTACCCCTCCCACTCCACTAGATACTGGAGACCCCCCATCCGACGTCTCGAATCCAAAATGGACCTCACGGAGTACGCCGGTACCCCTCGATGTCCAATGGGGCGGAGGAGTCTCCAAGATCTCATTTTCTTGGAGTGGGCCCGCTACCACCGGCCTGAGAAGGGACACATGGAACGAGGGGTTAATACACTTATACTCCACAGGTAGCTGTAATCTATAACATACCTCGTTCAACCTTCTCAGGACTTTAAACGGCCCCCACAAACCGCCGACCCAGTTTCCGACAGGGCAGGCGGAGGGGCAGGTTTCTGGTAGAGAGCCAGACTCGATCACCAGGTGCGTACACCGGTCCCTCACTGCGGTGGAGATCAGCGCTCGCCTTCTGACGTCGGAGGGCCCGCTGCAGGTGGACGTGTGCAGCGTTCCACGTCTCCTCCGAGCGCCGCGCCCACTCATCCACCGCAGGAGCCTCGATCTGGCTCTGCTGCCAGGGTGCCAGAACCGGCTGGTAACCCAACACACATTGAAATGGAGTTAGGTTAGTGGAGGAATGGCGTAGGGGAATTCTGGGCCATCTCGGCCCAGGGAACGATACCTTGACCACTCCTCCGGCCGGTCCTGGCAGTATGTTCTGAGAAACCTACCCACATCCTGGTTTACGCGTTCCACCTGCCCATTACTCTCCGGGTGGTAACCCGAGGTGAGGCTCACCGAGACCCCCAACCGCTCCATAAACGCTCTCCAGACTCTGGAGGTGAATTGGGGACCCCGATCAGCCACAATGTCCTCGGGTACCCGTAGTGCCGGAACACATGGGTAAACAGTGCCTCGGCAGTTTGTAGGGCAGTAGGAAGACCCGGCATGGGGAGCAAACGACAGGCCTTAGAGAACCGGTCCACAACGACCAGGATGGTAGTATTCCCTTGGGAGAGGGGAAGGTCTGTTATAAAGTCCACAGAGAGGTGGGACCATGGTCGCTGTGGAACGGGCAGGGGTAGCAACTTACCCCTAGGTAGATGTCTAGGCGCCTTACACTGGGCGCACACCGAGCAGGAGGAAACATAAACCCTCACATCCCTTGCTAACGTGGGCCACCAGTACTTGGCACTAAGACAGTGCACTGTCCGGCCGATACCCGGATGTCCAGAGGAGGGTGACGTGTGAGCCCAATAGATCAATCGATCCCGAACCTCGAGCGGAACGTACTTCCGACCCTCCGGGCACTGTGGTGGACTAGGGTCGGTGCGTAACGCCCGCTCGAGTTCAGCATCGACCTCCCACACTACCGGTGCCACCAGACACGACTCAGGCAGTATGGGAGTGGGCTCCACGGACCTCTCCTCCGTGTCATACCGCCGAGACAGCGCATCTGCCTTGCCATTCTGTGACCCAGGGATGTACGTGATCTTAAAAGTAAACCTGGTCAAGAACATACTCCATCTTGCCTGGCGAGGTTCAGCCTCCCTCGCCGCCCGGATGTACTCCAGGTTACGGTGGTCCGTCAAAATGAGGAAAGGGTGTTGAGCCCCCTCAAGCCAGTGCCTCCACACCTTTAGAGCCTGTACCACGGCTAACAGCTCCCTGTCCCCTACGTCATAGTTCCGCTCCGCCGGACTGAGCTTCTTAGAATAAAAAGCACAGGGGCGGAGTTTAGGTGGCGCGCCAGACCGTTGTGAAAGCACGGCTCCTAAACCGGCCTCCGACGCGTCCACCTCTACCTGGAACGGCAAAGAGGGATCCGGATGTGCCAGCACCGGGGCCGAGGTAAACAGGTCCTTCAGCCTCCCAAACGCCCTGTCCGCCTCGGCCGACCACTGCAGACGCACCGGACCCCCCTTCAACAGAGACGTGATGGGGAGCTGCCACCTGTCCAAAACCCCGGATAAACCTCCTGTAGTAATTTGCAAACCCCAAAAACTGCTGCACCTCCTTCACAGTGGTTGGTGTTTGCCAATTACGCACGGCCGACACCCGGTCTACCTCCATCTTCACCCCTGACGCAGACAACTGATAACCCAAAAAGGAGACCGACTCCTGGAAAAACAGACACTTCTCTGCCTTCACATACAGGTCGTGCTCCACCAGCCTCCGCAACACTCTACGCACCAGGGCCACATGCTCGACACGGGTAGGCGAGTACACGAGAATGTCATCAATGTACACCACCACCCCCTGCCCCTGCATGTCCCTGAAGATCTCATCCACGAATGATTGGAAAACTGACGGAGCGTTCATCAACCCGTATGGCATGACCAGATACTCGTAATGGCCCGAGGTGGTACTAAAGGCTGTTTTCCATTCATCACCCTCCCTGATGCGCACCAAGTTGTACGCGCTCCTGAGATCTAATTTCGTGAAGAAACGCGCCCCATGCAACGACTCAGTCATGGTCGCAATCAGCGGGAGTGGATAACTATACTTCACCGTAATCTGATTGAGACCACGGTAATCGATGCACGGGCGCAAACCACCATCCTTTTTCTTCACAAAAAGAAACTCGAGGACGCAGGGGGAAGTGGAAGGCCGTATGTATCCTTGTCTCAGAGATTCGTCTATGTAAATCTCCATAGCTTTCTTCTCCTCCTGAGACAGAGGATACACATGGCTCCGTGGGAGCGCAGCTCCTGCCTGAGGTCTATCGCACAATCCCCCTGCCTATGGGGTGGCAACCGCGTCGCCCTCGCCTTACTAAACGCAATAGCCAAATCCCCATACTCAGGTGGAACGTGCAATGCGGGCACCTGGTTTGGACTCTCCACCGAGGTAGCCCCTACGGAAACGCCCAAACATCTACCCACACACTGAGCAGACCACTCCATCAGAGCCCTCTCCTGCCACGAAATAGCTGGGTTATAGGTACTCAACCAGGGCATGCCCAGCACCACCGGATACGCAGGAGAGTCAATCAGGAACAGCTGAATCATCTCCTGATGATCCCCCCTGCCACACATCCTAAGTGGCGCCGTGACTTCCCTGATTAAGCCCGTACCCAACGGACGACTATCTAGGGCATGAACGGGGAAAGGAACATCAACAGGAATAAGGGGAATCCCTAACGCTAAACAAAACTTTTTTATCAATAAAATTCCCAGCCGCGCCTGAATCTACCAGCGCCTTATGCTGGGAATGAGGTGCTACCTGTGGAAAACTTACAGGCATACAAAAATGGGCAACAGAGAGCTCTGGGTGAGTGGGGCGCCTACTCACCTGGAGGGAATCCCCAGTGCGGGACCTGTCGTCATCTCCCCTAGGAGGCCATCCCCAGCACCTAGCCGCGGTGTGTCCTCCCCGACCACAGTTGGTGCAGTGGATGGACCCCTAGCCTGCCGACTCCTCCTCTCTCTAGCGCCAGCGCCCCCGAGCTCCATAGGACACGGCTCGGAGGCGCTGGAGGGTGAAATGGACGGACCCTCCGCAGGACGTCCGCGGGTAGCCAGTAGGTTATCCAGCCTGATGGACATGTCGACCAGCTGGTCGAAAGAGAGGCTGGTGTCCCTACAAGCCAGCTCCCGACGGACGTCCTCTCGTAGGCTACATCTGTATAGATCGATGAGGGCCCGATCATTCCACCCTGCATCTGCCGCTAGAGTACGGAATTCGAGAGCGAATTCCTGGGCACTCCTCCTCCCCTGCCGGAGGAAGACCAGACGCTCCCCGCCGCTTTCCCCTCCGGGGATGGTCAAACACCGCCCTGAAGCGGCGGGAGAACTCGTCGTAGGTAATCGTCGTGGCGTCGATCTTCCTCCACTCCGCGTTGGCCCACTCCAACGCTTTTCCGGCCAGGCAGGAGATCAGGGCGGACACGCTCTCATGCCCCGAAGGTGCCGGGTGCACTGTGGCCAGGTATAGCTCCACCTGGAGTAGGAATCCCCTGACACCCAGCCGCGGTTCCGTCGTAGGCCCTCGGGAGAGATAGTCGGACTCCTCGAGGTTCCGGCGCTGGAATGGGCGGGCTGGCCGATGGTGCTGGCAGGGAGGGAGGCGGTGGAGGCGTACCCCAGCCTCGGAGGGTGGAAATCACCTCCTGCAGGGCGGTCCCCATCTGCAGGATCTGATCTTGTTGGTCCCGAACCTGGGCCTCCAGTCTCGTCTGGGCTGCTTCGGCTCCTGCTGATTCCATTGATGGTGTGTAATTCTGTCAGGGCGTGCTGTAGGTGCAATGGTGGAATCAAACGCAGGACTCAGAACGATATTCCAAAGGCTTGTATTACTGCCCAAACTAAGGCAAAAGGACAACTTTGCCCGAAGGCGAAAAATATGCATGAAGGCGAAAAGTAACAGCGCACAAACAGGTGCGACAAATGGTAACTGCGCACAAACAGGTGCGAAAATACTCCAGCGCAGTGGAGAGAAGCTCAACCGAGCAATACACACAACTGACGGAAAATAATTACACACAACACTAGACAAACACAACGAGAAACTTATAGGACACTAATTACGCCAAAACAGAAACAGGTGTGGAAACAAACAGACAAAAGCAAACGAACATGAAACATACAGCGGTGGCAGCTAGAATTCCGGAGACGACGAACGCCGAAACCTGCCCGAACAAGGGAGAGAGGCAGCCTCGGCCGAAACCGTGACAACTAAACAGATAATCCACTTGATAATATCACACTAAACAGATAATCCACTTGATAATATCACACTAAACAGATAATCCACCTGATAATATTACACTAAACAGATAATCCACTTTATAATATCACACTAAACAGATAATGCACCTTATAATATCACACTAAACAGATAATCCACTTTATAATATCACACTAAACAGATAATCCATTATAATATCACACTAAACAGATAATCCACTTTATAATATCACACTAAACAGATAATCCACCTTATAATATCACACTAAACAGATAATCCACTTTATAATATCACACTAAACAGATAATCCACTTTATAATATCACACTAAACAGATAATCCACCTTATAATATCACACTAAACAGATAATCCACCTTATAATATCACACTAAACAGATAATCCACTTTATAATATCACACTAAACAGATAATCCACTTTATAATATCACACTAAACAGATAATCCACCTGATAATATTACACTAAACAGATAATCCACTTTATAATATCACACTAAACAGATCATCCACTTTATAATATCACACTAAACAGATAATCCACCTTATAATATCACACTAAACAGATAATCCACTTGATAATATCACACTAAACAGATAATCCATTTGATAATATCACACTAAACAGATAATCCACCTGATAATATTACACTAAACAGATAATCCACTTTATAATATCACACTAAACAGATAATGCACCTTATAATATCACACTAAACAGATAATCCACTTTATAATATCACACTAAACAGATAATCCACTTTATAATATCACACTAAACAGATCATCCACTTTATAATATCACACTAAACAGATAATCCACCTTATAATATCACACTAAACAGATAATCCACTTGATAATATCACACTAAACAGATAATCGACTTGATAATATCACACTAAACAGATAATCCACCTGATAATATTACACTAAACAGATAATCCACTTTATAATATCACACTAAACAGATAATGCACCTTATAATATCACACTAAACAGATAATCCACTTTATAATATCACACTAAACAGATAATCCATTATAATATCACACTAAACAGATAATCCACCTTATAATATCACACTAAACAGATAATCCACCTTATAATATCACACTAAACAGATAATCCACTTTATAATATCACACTAAACAGATAATCCACTTTATAATATCACACTAAACAGATAATATCACACTAAACAGATAATCCACCTTATAATATCACACTAAACAGATAATCCACCTTATAATATCACACTTAACAGATAATCCACTTTATAATATCACACTAAACAGATAATCCACTTTATAATATCACACTAAACAGATAATCCACTTTATAATATCACACTAAACAGATAATCCACCTTAGAATATCACACTAAACAGATAATCCACTTTATAATATCACACTAAACAGATAATCCACTTTATAATATCACACTAAACAGATAATCCACCTGATAATATTACACTAAACAGATAATCCACTTTATAATATCACACTAAACAGATAATCCACTTTATAATATCACACTAAACAGATAATCCACTTTATAATATCACACTAAACAGATAATCCACCTTATAATATCACACTAAACAGATAATCCACCTTATAATATCACACTAAACAGATAATCCACTTCATAATATCACACTAAACAGATAATCCACCTTATAATATCACACTAAACAGATAATCCACCTGATAATATCACACTAAACAGATAATCCACCTGATAATATTACACTAAACAGATAATCCACTTTATAATATCACACTAAACAGATAATCCACCTGATAATATTACACTAAACAGATAATCCACTTTATAATATCACACTAAACAGATAATCCCCCTTATAATATCACACTAAACAGATAATCCACTTTATAATATCACACTAAACAGATAATCCACCTTGTAATATCACACTAAACATATGGTCCACCTTATAATATCACACTAAACAGATAATCCACTTTATAATATCACACTAAACAGATAATCCACCTTATAATATCACACTAAACAGATAATCCACTTTATAATATCACACTAAACAGATAATCCACCTTATAATATCACACTAAACAGATAATCCACTTTATAATATCACACTAAACAGATAATCCATTATAATATCACACTAAACAGATAATCCACCTTATAATATCACACTAAACAGATAATCCACTTTATAATATCACACTAAACAGATAATCCACTTTATAATATCACACTAAACAGATAATCCACTTCATAATATCACACTAAACAGATAATCCACCTTATAATATCACACTAAACAGATACTCCACCTTATAATATCACACTAAACAGATAATCCACCTTATAATATCACACTAAACAGATAATCCACTTTATAATATCACACTAAACAGATAATCCACTTTATAATATCACACTAAACAGATAATCCACTTTATAATATCACACTAAACAGATAATCCACTTTATAATATCACACTAAACAGATAATCCACTTTATAATATCACACTAAACAGATAATCCACCTGATAATATTACACTAAACAGATAATCCACTTTATAATATCACACTAAACAGATAATCCACTTTATAATATCACACTAAACAGATAATCCACTTTATAATATCACACTAAACAGATAATCCACCTTATAATATCACACTAAACAGATAATCCACCTTATAATATCACACTAAACAGATAATCCACTTTATAATATCACACTAAACAGATAATCCACCTTATAATATCACACTAAACAGATAATCCACTTTATAATATTACACTAAACAGATAATCCACCTTATAATATCACACTAAACAGATAATCCACCTTGTAATATCACACTAAACAGATAATCCACCTTATAATATCACACTAAACAGATAATCCACCTTGTAATATCACACTAAACAGATAATCCACCTTGTAATATCACACTAAACAGATAATCCACCTTATAATATCACACTAAACAGATAATCCACACTTGTAATATCACACTAAACAGATAATCCACCTTATAATATCACACTAAACAGATAATCCACACTTGTAATATCACACTAAACAGATAATCCACCTTATAATATCACACTAAACAGATAATCCACCTGATAATATCACACTAAACAGATAATCCACCTGATAATATCACACTAAACAGATAATCCACCTGATAATATCACACTAAACAGATAATCCACCTGATAATATCACACTAAACAGATAATCCACCTGATAATATCACACTAAACAGATAATCCACCTGATAATATCACACTAAACAGATAATCCACCTGATAATATCACACTAAACAGATAATCCACTTTATAATATCACGCTAAACAGATAATCCACCTGATAATATCACACTAAACAGATAATCCACCTGATAATATCACACTAAACAGATAATCCACCTTATAATATCACACTAAACCAGTGTTCTCCAGCCTCTTCTGACATGTGAGCTACTCATTTCTTTCTACCTATCAAATAGGCCCATTCTTCTCTTCTCCTCTCCCCTGCAACTCTTCCCAGGGTCCTTAAAGAGAAAGTAGTCTGCTATGTTTTCTGTCACTAAATAATGGTTAATAAAAAAAACTCAAATGGGGGCCCTATAAAATCTGCGATTTCTTCCCCAAATGATTTTTTATATTTTCGCAAGTTATGTTTTCTCAGTTTTATTTGTCATGGTTTTAGATATTTGTTTGTTTTTCACTCTCAAAATTACAATTGTTCATAGAGAAACAACGAAAATAGATGTTCTGAGTCCATGGCAATGCTTAAATCACATCAGAAGACCATTTATTTCAGGTTTGGAAGAAAATGATTTTTTTTTGCTTTTTTAGTGTAATTCCCCTTTAATTGTGCATCTGGCCCTTTAATTGGGCATCTGGCCCTTTAATTGTGCATCTGGCCCTTTAATTGGGCATCTGTCCCTTTAATTGTGCATCTGGCCCTTTAATTACGAATCTAATGTGCTGGTCTAGTGATGGTTCTGTACTGCTGCTACTCATTTTATGGCAAAGTTTGCAAATAACAAATAATAGATACAAATGATAGACTTCCTCATGATATACTTCCTCATGATATACTTCCTCATGATATACTTCTGCCAGGTAAGCCTACTTTGCAGTTAACATTTAATTGAGAACGTTTTGGGGAAGTATTTCTGTCAACCCACAAGACAGTTATCACATCAACTGGCTACACACGGAGGAGTGTACCTCGTCCTGTTCCTCTTCCTGTTCCTCTTCCTGTTCCTCTTCCTGTTCCTCGTCCTGTTCCTCTTCCTGTTCCTCGTCCTGTTCCTCTTCCTGTTCCTCGTCCTGTTCCTCTTCCTGTTCCTCGTCCTGTTCCTCTTCCTGTTCCTCGTCCTGGTCCTCGTCCTGGTCCTCGTCCTGTTCCTCGTCCTGGTCCTCGTCCTGTTCCTCGTCCTGTTCCTCGTCCTGGTCCTCGTCCTGGTCCTCGTCCTGTTCCTCTTCCTGTTCCTCGTCCTGTTCCTCGTCCTGTACCTCGTTCTGTTCCTCGTCCTGTTCCTCGTTCTGTGCCTCGTCCTGTACCTCATCCTGTTCCTCGTCCTGTTCCTCGTCCTGTTCCTCGTTCTGTTCCTCGTCCTGTTCCTCTTCCTGTTCCTCTTCCTGTACCTCTTCCTGTTCCTCGTCCTGGTCCTCGTCCTGGTCCTCGTCCTGGTCCTCGTCCTGGTCCTCGTCCTGGTCCTCGTCCTGGTCCTCGTCCTGTTCCTCTTCCTGTTCCTGTTCCTCTTCCTGTACCTCTTCCTGTTCCTCTTCCTGTTCCTCTTCCTGTTCCTCGTCCTGGTCCTCGTCCTGGTCCTCGTCCTGGTCCTCGTCCTGGTCCTCGTCCTGTTCCTCGTCCTGGTCCTCGTCCTGGTCCTCGTCCTGGTCCTCGTCCTGGTCCTCGTCCTGGTCCTCGTCCTGGGAAATAGGGTGCCATTTGGAATGCATACAGATCCTTTAGTGGTGAAATGGGTTCTGAACTGAACATTAAATATTCACAACTTAAAGCCAGTCAGTGGCTCTCCTTGGCAAGGCCAGGAGGAGAGGAGACAGAGTGTTTGTATGTTTCCGTGTGTGCATATGTGTGTGTGCGTGTGCATTTGTGTGTGCATGCGTGTGTGTCTGTGCGTGTGTGCATATGTGTGTCTGTGTGTGCCACGAGGAGCGCAGGCAGGGCCCAGGCAGGGCTCGCTGGAACACATTCAGCTCCTTCTCCTTCAGAATGAATCATGACAACACAGCCAGCATGGGGACTAGCTAGATGTTCCTGTGCTTTACAGTACGCTTCATAATTCCCAAGGAGTCCTATGGTGACAATGCATTGATGTTGAGTCAAACTAATTTGTTGTGTTTTTGTAACATTTTCCTACCTCTTATTGTGCTTGTCTCCGGTGTTTAGAGAACCACAATGGCACCCCTGAGTGCTTTTGACTTGATTTTTCAAACATTTCAGGTAATGTTTTTATTTTTTATTTTATTACCTCTTATCTGGTTCAGTGCTGTTTTTCAGCAGCAACACTCTTCATCCAGTTTTGTTCAAAGTAATCATTCTGAAGAGCAAACTCGCCAAGTTCATTATCTGATGTTTTGCGACAATATGTGACCGACCGCCTCGATTCGGACCTATGCAGCAAAATTTGAGAGCTGGAGAGCTCTTCTTTGTCTACACCCATTCAGCATCGTTCACACCCTCTAAAGCCTTAGCCCCGCCCATCTCTTTAAGGATTCACATGTGAGGCCATGTGCTAAACAGAGTGAGTAGTTTAGTAAACAACCAAAGATTTCAAGACTAAAAGTGGTAAAAGTTGTAGCCTACAATAAGGAAAAATACCAGATAAAAATACACTTTATCTAGTCCTTGGCCTGTATCCTAATCTGACTTTGGTGCAGGTCAAGTTGTTCTTCACATTACCGTCTCTGGTAAACACACACTATATCAAATACAATGTAAATGTATTTGTCACATGCACAGGATACAGAAGGTGTAAACGGTACAGTGAAATGGTTACTTGCATAGTAGCAATATCAAAAACAGAAAGTGTCCAGATAAAAATATTGTATTCATTTTCACAATTATTAGATGATGCTTAGCCGACACACTTGTCTAAATTGATGGGTCATGTGAAGGAAATGCTATAACCAACCCCCAGCCACATCTAGCTGAGTGGATGGGTCACTATTGTCTAGACATGTACACATGTTCATGAAATACAATAGATGGCCGTAATCACCCCCAGACACACCAGGCTAACTAGATGGGTCATGTAATCACCCCCAGACACACTAGGCTAACTAGATGGGTCATGTAATCACCCCCAGACACACCAGGCTAACTAGATGGGTCATGTAATCATCTGGCTAACTAGATGGGTCATGTAATCACCCCCAGACACACCAGGCTAACTAGATGGGTCATGTAATCACCCCCAGACACACTAGGCTAACTAGATGGGTCATGTAATCACCCCCAGACACACCAGGCTAACTAGATGGGTCATGTAATCACCCCCAGACACACCAGGCTAACTAGATGGGTCATGTAATCACCCCCAGACACACCAGGCTAACTAGATGGGTCATGTAATCATCTGGCTAACTAGATGGGTCATGTAATCACCCCCAGACACACCAGGCTAACTAGATGGGTCATGTAATCACCCCCAGACACACCAGGCTAACTAGATGGGTCATGTAATCACCCCCAGACACACCAGGCTAACTAGATGGGTCATGTAATCACCCCCAGACACACCAGGCTAACTAGATGGGTCATGTAATCACCCCCAGACACACCAGGCTAACTAGATGGGTCATGTAATCATCTGGCGAAGTGGAGTCTTATGTTTAGACGTGTAGCTGGCTAGCTAAACAATGAACCGGCATAATCCCAACTCATACTACTACCAATACAAACATTGTCATAGCTGTAGTATGAATCTGCAGGTAGCTATAGCTAATCAACTAGGTTCAATGTTAGCTAGCTAACATTAGGCTATAACTAGCAATGCAAATGGATTTTCTGATTCGAATAATATTACCACACATATCATACAGTTGAAGTCAGAAGTTTACATACACTTGGGTTGGAGTCATTAAAACTCGTTTTTTAACCACTCCACAAATTTCTTGTTAACAAACTATAGTTTTGACAAGTTAGTTAGGACATCTACTTTGTGCATGACACAAGTAATTTTTCCAACAAATGTTTACAGACAGATTATTTCACTGTATCACAATTCCAGTGAGTCAGAAGTTTACATACACTAAGTTGACTGTGCCTTTAAACAGCTTGGAAAATTCCGGAAAATGATGTCATGGCTTTAGAAGCTTCTGATAGGCTAATTGACATCATTTGAGTCAATTGGAGGTGTACCTGTGGATGTATTTCAAGGCCTACCTTCAAACTCAGTGCCTCTTTGCTTGACATCATGGGAAAATCAAAATAAATCAGCAAAGACCTCAGAAAAAAATTGTAGACCTCCACAAGTCTGGTTCATCCTTGGGAGCAATTTCCAAACACCTTATTGTAAAATTAACTCTGTCCATAAGGTGTAGATAGTAAGTATAGACCGGAAGTAGAGGCCTGGGCGTTGTTGTTCACTAATTTACTCCAAGTAGGGAAAGGATGGTGGGGTTGAAAAGTAATAAAGGGGAATATATATATAAAAAATAAAAATAAACATGGGGGATTGGAAGTGATGCAGACAATTACATTGATAGAAGATACAATCTATCTGCAATATTAAGCTGATCCATCCCCCCTAAAAAAAAAATAATAATAAAAAAAAAAAAAATCCAAACACCTGAAGGTACCACGTTCATCTGTACAAACAATAGTACGCAAGTATAAACACCATGGGACCACGCAGCCGTCATACCGCTCAGGAAGGAGACGCGTTGTCTCCTAGAGATGAACGTGCTTTGGTGCGAAAAGTGCAAATCAATCCCAGAACAACAGCAAAGGACCTTGTGAAAATGCTGGAGGAAACAGGTACAAAAGTATCTATATCCACAGTAAATCGACATAACCTGAAAGGCCACTCAGCAAGGAAGAAGCCACTGCTCCAAAACCGCCATAAAAAAGCCAGACTACGGTTTGCAACTGCACATGGGGACAAAGATCTTACTTTTTGGAGAAATGTCCTCTGGTCTGATGAAACAAAAATAGAACTGTTTGGCCATAATGACCATTGTTTTGTTTGGAGGAAAAAGGGGGTTGCTTGCAAGCCGAAGAACACCATCCCAACCATGAAACACGGGGGTGGCAGCATCATGCTGTGGGGGTGCTTTGCTGAAGGAGGGACTGGTGCACTTCACAAAATAGATGGCATCATGAGGAAGGAAAATTATGTGGATATATTGAAGCAACATCTCAAGACATCAGTCAGGAAGTTAAAGCTTGGTCGCAAATGGGTCTTCCAAATGGACAATGACCCCAAGCATACTTCCAAAGTTGTGGCAAAATGGCTTAAGGACAACAAAGTCAAGGTATTGGAGTGGCCATCACAAAGCCCTGACCTCAATCCTATAGAACATTTGTGGGCAGAACTGAAAAAGCATGTGCGAGCAAGGAGGCCTACAAACCTGATTCCGTTACACCAGCTCTGTCAGGAGGAATGGGCCAAAATTCACCCAATGTATTGTGGGAAACTTGTGGAAGGCTACCCGAAATGTTTGACCCAAGTTAAACAATTTAAAGGCAATGCTACCAAATACTAATTGAGTGTGTGTAAACTTCTGACCCACTGGGAATGTGATGAAAGAAATAAAAGCTGAAATAAATCATTCTCTCTACTATTATTCTGACATTTCACATTCTTAAAATAAAGTGTTGATCCTAACTGGGAATTTTTACTAGGATTAAATGTCAGGAATTGTGAAAAACAGAGTTTAAATGTATTTGGCTAAGGTGTATGTAAACTTCCGACTTCAACGGTACACATAACGTTATCTAGCGAGCCAGCAAGCTAACGTTCGCTAGCTAGCTAACAGTACGCTTTAACTTACAATGAAAACAACTTTCTGACAAAATTAGAACCGTATAATATCTGGATGAATGCTTCACAGAAGACTGGAACCACTTAACTCCGTTCTGTTTGTAGCTACATCTTGTTTGGCCAGCATTGTGTAAAGTCACTCCTTTTCACACTGTGTTGAAAGTCTCCCATAACTTTTTCCAACTGATCTGTTGTTGGGGCGGCAGGTAGCTTAGTGGTTAAGAGCGTTGTGCCAGTAACCGAAAGGTCGTTGGTTCTAATCCCCGAGCCGACTAGGTGAAAAATCTGTCGATGTGCCCTTGAGCAAGGCACTTAACCCTAATTGCTCCTGTAAGTCGCTCTGGATAAGAGCGTCTGCTAAAATGTAAATGTTGATAATGCCTGCTAAATTCAGGGCATCAATGTTGAGAAAAGTAGAAAAACCTTTGTAGTTCTCGATGGCTAACGTTATATATTTTCTAAAACGGTGCAGTAGAAAGGGACCATCAACACAGACAGAGCATCTCACGTTATAGACACTATTTGGAGCCAGTTCAGTTGTCAGTCTGTCAGAGAGGTATTTTAGGTTCAGATGTCAGGTTGAGACTGAGAGACTGTCAGAGAGGTATTTTAGGTTCAGATGTCAGGTTTAGACTGTGAGAGCCTACTGCGGATGGGTTATCTTTGACATAGCTCTATTTCCAGCTACTCTCCTGAGGCCAGATAAAGAGGATACAGTAAGAAATTACGTTAGATGCCCCATTAACATTGTATCAGCTTTAGAGTGGAGATATTAGGAGAGATATGGACTGATCTGGTCTCACAGCAGAGGAGCAAACTCAACTTTTATTAAAGGTCCAATGCAGGCGTTTTTATCTCAACATTAAATCATTTCTGTGTAACAATGAAGTACTTTAATGTGATTTAAAAAAAAAAATTTTTCAAGCTAGGACTGTCTGGGAGTGGCCTGAGTGGGGAGGGGAAACCTGAAAACTAGCTGTTATTGGCCGAGAGGTTTGGAACTCTATTTCTTATTGGTCTACTAACAAATTGTACCTCCTGGTGATGTCACCAGGCAGGCCAAAACACCATCTCTCCAAAACAGGAAGACATTTCAGGCGGTCTTTTCAAACAGCTCTTACACTAAAAGGGCATTATCATAATTTTCACCATTTCACAGTATTATTCCAACCTCATGGTGTGGAATCATGTTTATAACTGCACTGGGCCTTTAAAGATGAAGAGGTTTTTATAGTAGTGTACATTCCTCTCTTATTTATGCTCATGAAAATATAGAGGATCCACATAGAACCCAGTATAGAGGGAAGAGGATATACAGAGAGAATATGGGACAGGGAAATGTACTGTATTTGTGACTCGTTTCAGGAAACTAGGCCGTAGGTCGCACGTCAGTACTTCACAGGAGCAGTATTTGAACGTAAACATTTATTTGTTATACAAAATGCATTTTTTTTGGGCCAGAAATGCCTTCTGGAACATGTGAACTTTCATGTGCCTTAATAACAAACTTGTATTCCGTCCATAAATATGAATAACATTGTTAAATTACCAGCCTAGTTGGTTTAGCCATGGAAAAAGACAGGAACCTTCCCGCTAGCCATAATTGGCTGAGATAATGGTTGGGCTGGACATGCCGGGAGATGAGTTTGGATTGGGTTTGCCATGTAGAATGCTCCTGTCTGTAACGTAAGTGTCACGTCGTATACTGATAGGAGACAGGCGCAGGAATATGTAATAGGGTTTTTATTTTACTCCACCCAACACAAGGTACGTCATGGAAAACGACAGGGACGAAGCCCAAAGAAACACACATATATATAACACAGGGATGAACCCAAACAGAAGAGCGAGGCGTGAACCTCTAAATAATACACGGGACGAGACCCGTAATAACAAGAGCAGAATCCCACGGTATGTAACCCGTAATACAATGTACTCACGAGACCAACGGACATGGGGACAATAATGGACAAGGACAATGGGGAACAGAGGGCACATATATACACACATACTAATCAGGGGGAATGGGAACCAGGTGTGGTAATGAGACAAGACAGTCCGGGGTTGGTGGTAATGATCCATATCAGTGACACCTAGAAGGCCGGTGACGTAGACCTCCGGAGCTGGTGAACGGAATGAGCAGCAGTACCGGGGGGGATCCGTGACAGTTAGCTGTTCAGTATGTGTTGACAGCAGTACCGGGGGGGGATCCGTGACAGTTAGCTGTTTAGTATGTGTTGACAGCAGTACCGGGGGGGATCCGTGACAGTTAGCTGTTCAGTATGTGTTGACAGCAGTACCGGGGGATCCGTGACAGTTAGCTGTTCAGTATGTGTTGACAGCAGTACCGGGGGGATCCGTGACAGTTAGCTGTTCAGTATGTGTTGACAGCAGTACCGGGGGATCCGTGACAGTTAGCTGTTCAGTATGTGTTGATAGCAGTACCGGGGGGGATCCGTGACAGTTAGCTGTTCAGTATGTATTGACAGCAGTACCGGGGGGATCCGTGACAGTTAGCTGTTCAGTATGTGTTGACAGCAGTACCGGGGGGGATCCGTGACAGTTAGCTGTTCAGTATGTGTTGACAGCAGTACCGGGGGATCCGTGACAGTTAGCTGTTCAGTATGTGTTGACAGCAGTACCGGGGGGATCCGTGACAGTTAGCTGTTCAGTATGTGTTGACAGCAGTACCGGGGGATCCGTGACAGTTAGCTGTTCAGTATGTGTTGACAGCAGTACCGGGGGAATCCGTGACAGTTAGCTGTTCAGTATGTGTTGACAGCAGTACCGGGGGGATCCGTGACAGTTAGCTGTTCAGTATGTGTTGACAGCAGTACCGGGGGGATCTGTGACAGTTAGCTGTTCAGTATGTGTTGACAGCAGTACCGGGGGGGATCCGTGACAGTTAGCTGTTCAGTATGTGTTGACGGCAGTACCGGGGGGATCCGTGACAGTTAGCTGTTCAGTATTTGTTGACAGCAGTACCGGGGGGGATCCGTGACAGTTAGCTGTTCAGTATGTGTTGACAGCAGTACCGGGGGGGATCTGTGACAGTTAGCTGTTCAGTATGTGTTGACAGCAGTACCGGGGGATCCGTGACAGTTAGCTGTTCAGTATGTGTTGACAGCAGTACCGGGGGATCCGTGACAGTTAGCTGTTCAGTATGTGTTGACAGCAGTACCGGGGGGATCCATGACAGTTAGCTGTTCAGTATGTGTTGACAGCAGTACCGGGGGGATCCATGACAGTTAGCTGTTCAGTATGTGTTGACAGCAGTACCGGGGGATCCGTGACAGTTAGCTGTTCAGTATGTGTTGACAGCAGTACCGGGGGATCCATGACAGTTAGCTGTTCAGTATGTGTTGACAGCAGTACCGGGGGATCCGTGACAGTTAGCTGTTCAGTATGTGTTGACAGCAGTACCGGGGGATCCGTGACAGTTAGCTGTTCAGTATGTGTTGACAGCAGTACCGGGGGGGATCTGTGACAGTTAGCTGTTCAGTATGTGTTGACAGCAGTACCGGGGGGATCCGTGACAGTTAGCTGTTCAGTATGTGTTGACAGCAGTACCGGGGGGATCCGTGACAGTTAGCTGTTCAGTATGTGTTGACAGCAGTACCGGGGGGATCCGTGACAGTTAGCTGTTCAGTATGTGTTGACAGCAGTACCGGGGGGGGGATCCGTGACAGTTAGCTGTTCAGTATGTGTTGACAGCAGTTGCGGTCAGTGCCGTTTAAGATGTTGGAGGACCCATTTTTTTTTTTCCTATGTAACAGCGATAGGTTTAGGCTACTACATGACACTCACATTTTCCCTATACCCATCATGACGTTGCTACAACCTAGCCTTTGAATGAAAGTTTACAACGTAGGTGCACACAGGTCGAGAGACAGATTTGATGTGACAGACAGTGACATTCAATACCGCCTTGCACACTCTTGCCTGCATCTAGCTGATAAAGGGTGTATTCATTAGTCCAACAGTTGCAAACGAGAGTTTCTGTTGGACAAATTCAGGTATGTTTATCCCCGTTTTGTTTCATTCGCTTCCGTTTTAGAAATGTTTTTCAACAGAATCGGCGGAATGAATACACCCCTGATCACCCGCAAACAGAGTTCACTGTCATAACAGCCACGTTGTATTCCTTCTCTTCCCTTCGTTAGTGGACTTCAATGCACAACACAACAGCTGTATGTGACCAGGCGAACAAACCTTTCCAAGCCAAACAGCTACACACAGTCTACATCGTTGTCCCCATATCAGCTAAAGTTACATCATAGCAAAGAGAACTAATGCGTTAGTAAACCCGCTACAGTCATGCAGTATTCCCTATGGTATTCCTTATGGTATTCCCAATGGTATTCCCTATGGTATTCCTTATGGTATTCCCAATGGTATTCCCTATGGTATTCCCAATGGTATTCCCTATGGTATTCCTTATGGTATTCCCAATGGTATTCCCTATGGTATTCCTTATGGTATTCCCAATGGTATTCCCTATGGTATTCCCAATGGTATTCCCTATGGTATTCCTTATGGTATTCCCAATGGTATTCCTTATGGTATTCCCTATGGTATTCCCTATGGTATTCCTTATGGTATTCCTTATGGGCCCTGGTTAAAAGCCTTGCATTATATAGCTAACACAGTGCCATTTGGGAAGCAGAACATGCTGTCTCTAGAGTATTTTTTATGATTTTTTTTTCTTAGGGGGTAGATCAGCTTTAATATTGCAGATAGATTGTAACTTCCATCAATGTAATTGTCTGCATCACTTCCAATCCCCCATATGTTTTTTTTTCTCGCAAATATCTATATATATATATATACACATACATATACACATACATATACACATACATATACACATACATATAAATACATATATATACATATCCTTTTTAAAAAATATATTTCCCTTTATTACTTTCCAACCCCTCCACCCCTTCCCTAATTGGAGTAAACTAGTGAACAACAACGCTTAGGCCTCTACTTCCAGCTTATACATACTATATACAGAGTTCCCAGTTGTCTTGAAGCACCATAAATCCAGAGAATGCCAGACTTTGATGACAAAGTTTGATGACAAAATTTTCCCACTAAGGACCGTCGTGCCACCTTCCTGTTCAAGTGAGCAAAGCACAACAAGGTGAGTCCAAAAATGTCTTGTATGCTGCTGCATAAATGATGTAATATGCCAGGGAGATATGTATACTGTAGCTAAGAAAGTAATACTAAGTGTATGTTGTGTAGTAAGCTGTTAGTAGCCCATGTGCCTCACCCTAATAATTTGGTCCCTTTCCCCCTCATAACTTAGCCTACTGTTCTGACTTCGTGGTGCACATGTAGCCTATAACCTGTTTTTTTAGAGAAATGTCATCATCGAATATTGTAAGAGCTTTCATTGTATGCTTATATGCCCCCTTTATTCATCCTACGGTTCTGACTTGGTGTACAGGGAGAACACTGTAAGAACGGCCCATGTTCTGAATTCTGTCGCTGTACATTTCAAAAGTGCTGAACAAATAGTTATATTGACTACGTCCGTCCTAGCTCGCTCATTAATGTCTTAATCTAAATGACGGATTGCCTGCTATCCTCTTGTCGTCCCCTTATGCCGTAGTTTGTACATCTCAATTGTCAGTAGAAACCACATTTGTTTAAGCAAGTCAGCCATATCAGCTATGTTTTTTTTTAAAGGCAGTAAATGAACTATTTGGCGGTCGGGTAAGGATTCACTCCATGGTGCTGAAAAGAAAGCTCTGCAGTTGGGACAGCGTTATGTAGGCCCTAACAGTTTGTGGGAACCATTTGTCACCATTATAGTGCAATAATGTATTATTTAGTGTTGTGTTGTGTTGTGTAGTGGCTTTGCTGGCATGCATCTAAAAACATTTTTGGGAGTTTGCCCCACCAAGATGTACATGCTAAAATTGCCACTGAACACTACACTCCTGAAAGAACACATTATGGAAAAAATAAAAAGCCCTGTACTGTAAGAGCTGTCAGGAGAGATACTGAGAGAGGGGGAAGATCTGTTATGAACTGTGTTTGATATTGTTTTTACACAATGACAGATCAAAAGATTTAAAGTGCTTTTTTTCTTTCTTCTGAGGCATTAAACCCTGTCATATCTGTCAATGATCATCACCTACTAGCTCCAATGGGTATCTACAGTACTGGTCTAAACAGCCAGCTCCAATGGGTATCTACAGTACTGGTCTAAACAGCCAGCTCCAATGGGTATCTACAGTACTGGTCTAAACAGCCAGCTCCAGTGGGTATCTACAGTACTGGTCTACACAGCCAGCTCCAATGGGTATCTACAGTACTGGTCTAAACAGCCAGCTCCAATGGGTATCTACAGTACTGGTCTACACAGCCAGCTCCAATGGGTATCTACAGTACTGGTCTCCACAGCCAGCTCCAATGGGTATCTACAGTACTGGTCTAAACAGCCAGCTCCAATGGGTATCTACAGTACTGGTCTAAACAGCCAGCTCCAATGGGGATCTACAGTACTGGTCTACACAGCCAGCTCCAATGGGGATCTACAGTACTGGTCTAAACAGCCAGCTCCAATGGGTATCTACAGTACTGGTCTAAACAGCCAGCTCCAATGGGTATCTACAGTACTGGTCTAAACAGCCAGCTCCAATGGGTATCTACAGTACTGGTCTAAACAGCCAGCTCCAATGGGTATCTACAGTACTGGTCTAAACAGCCAGCTCCAATGGGTATCTACAGTACTGGTCTACACAGCCAGCTCAAATGGGTATCTACAGTACTGGTCTAAACAGCCAGCTCCAATGGGTATCTACAGTACTGGTCTAAACAGCCAGCTCCAATGGGGATCTACAGTACTGGTCTAAACAGCCAGCTCCAATGGGTATCTACAGTACTGGTCTCCACAGCCAGCTCCAATGGGTATCTACAGTACTGGTCTAAACAGCCAGCTCCAATGGGTATCTACAGTACTGGTCTAAACAGCCAGCTCCAATGGGTATCTACAGTACTGGTCTACACAGCCAGCTCCAATGGGGATCTACAGTACTGGTCTCCACAGCCAGCTCCAATGGGGATCTACAGTACTGGTCTACACAGCCAGCTCCAATGGGGATCTACAGTACTGGTCTAAACAGCCAGCTCCAATGGGTATCTACAGTACTGGTCTCCACAGCCAGCTCCAATGGGGATCTACAGTACTGGTCTCCACAGCCAGCTCCAATGGGTATCTACAGTACTGGTCTAAACAGCCAGCTCCAATGGGTATCTACAGTACTGCTCTACACAGCCAGCTCCAATGGGTATCTACAGTACTGCTCTACACAGCCAGCTCCAATGGGTATCTACAGTACTGGTCTCCACAGCCAGCTCCAATGGGTATCTACAGTACTGCTCTCCACAGCCAGCTCCAATGGGTATCTACAGTACTGCTCTACACAGCGTAGTGCAGCTTGCCAAAGCCCACAGCAAACGCTGACCCTCTGTGTCCCAGAACTATGTATTAGCCAAGGACACCAATTAACCACTTATAGTGAGGTGGTCTGATCTCTTGACTGTGTCCCAAATGGCACCCTGTTCTCTCTATAGTGCAATGCTTTTGATCAGAGATCTATGGGTGCTGGTCAAAAGTAGTGCACTAAATATGGAATAGGGTGCCATTTGAGATGCAGGCCTGGTCTACACACTACTACAGTCACATAGGAACCATTTGCTTTTTGTTATTTGTCCGACCAGGGTCTCCTGCATGCCATAAGACTGTATAAGCCAGCTGATCCTAAAGCCTGGGCATTTACTTGGGGAGCTAATGCAAGTCTTCAGGTACTCAGGCAATGCATTGTCATGGTCAAATGAACTGAATGGTGGAAAACAGAATGTGGCAGAGAGTTTTACAACGTTTGCATTTTCGGGTACTGAGGCGTTATACTTGATGTTCTTCTTCTTGTGTATTGTTCGTCCATCCTCCTCTCCCGGCACATGAAGCCCAGCAACACGTCATTAGACACACCAGAGGGGGTTTGAGAAGAAAATAGAGAAATAGAGAAATACTAGAAATATGCTGTGTGAGAGTTATCATCCTCTCACAGGCCTTGTAGTTCCCCTGTCTTCTCATCCCACCAGCCGCCTCGTCCCCTGTACTCCTCCAACCAGCCGCCTCGCCCCCGTACTCCTCCAACCAGCCGCCTCGTCCCCCGTACTCCTCCCACCAGCCGCCTCGTCCCCCGTACTCCTCCAACCAGCCGCCTCGTCCCACCCCTCCTCCAACCACCCGCCTCGTCCCACCCCTCCTCCCACCAGCCGCCTCGTCCCCCGTACTCCTCCAACCAGCCGCCTCGTCCCCCGTACTCCTCCCACCAGCCGCCTCGTCCCCGTACTCCTCCCACCAGCCGCCTCGCCCCCGTACTCCTCCAACCAGCCGCCTCGTCCCGTACTCCTCCCACCAGCCGCCTCGTCCCCCGTACTCCTCCAACCAGCCGCCTCGTCCCCCGTACTCCTCCAACCAGCCGCCTCGTCCCCCGTACTCCTCCAACCAGCCGCCTCGCCCCCGTACTCCTCCCACATGTTTTCAGCTCATCTCAAATTTCACGACAATAGAACAAAGAAACACAAAACTGCCACTTCCAGCAAAAAGAAGAGAAAAGAGAGTGCCTCTTCTCCTCCCTCCCTCCCTCCCTCCCTCCATCCCTCCCTCCCTCCCTCCCTCTCTCTGTTCCTAATTTCATCTGGATTGCTGCAGTGTGTTTGACAAGTGAGCCAGGCGTGTGGCTTTAAGAAGACAGAGAGAGGTACAATTCAGACAGTCTCCTCCCCTCCCCAACCTGACCCTTGTCACACAATTAGCCGCCTGCCTTTCAGATAGCTAGAACAAAGGTGAACTCTGAGAGGCCAGGCTGTATCCTGACTACATCCCAAATAGCACCCTATTTCCTATAAAGTGTCACTATATAGTGCACTAGCCCTATGGGGCCTGGTCAAAAGTAGTGCACTACATAGGGAATAGGGTTGCAATTTGGTACGCAGCCTCAGTCACTAAAGGAGGACGAAGGGGGAGGAGGGGTGGTGGGGTGACACTCCTCTCATGCCTCGAGGGCAGCTCTTTTGACCAGTGGAATCGGTGGCTGTCACTAAGCATCTCTGTCATCCTGTGCTCTCTAATGGCGGACCCAGATCAGACCAACAGACCCAGATCGGACCAACAGGAACAACAGCTGCTGCTAGTATACGAGAAAGGGGAATATAGACCATCGCTCTAAGAGAGAAGGACAGAGATATTAGGGGAATATAGACCATCGCTCTAAGAGAGAAGGACAGAGATATTAGGGGAATATAGACCATCGCTCTAAGAGAGAAGGACAGAGATATTAGGGGAATATAGACCATCGCTCTAAGAGAGAAAGACAGAGATATTAGGGGAATATAGACCATCGCTCTAAGAGAGAAGGACAGAGATATTAGGGGAATATAGACCATCGCTCTAAGAGAGAAGGACAGAGATATTAGGGGAATATAGACCATCGCTCTAAGAGAGAAGGACAGAGATATTAGGGGAATATAGACCATCGCTCTAAGAGAGAAGGACAGAGATATTAGGGGAATATAGACCATCGCTCTAAGAGAGAATACAGAGATATTAGGGGAATATAGACCATCACTCTAAGAGAGAAGGACAGAGATATTAGGGGAATATAGACCATCGCTCTAAGAGAGAAAGACAGAGATATTAGGGGAATATAGACCATCGCTCTAAGAGAGAAGCACAGAGATATTAGGGGAATATAGACCATCGCTCTAAGAGAGAAGCACAGAGATATTAGGGGAATATAGACCATCGCTCTAAGAGAGAATACAGAGATATTAGGGGAATATAGACCATCGCTCTAAGAGAGAAAGACAGAGATATTAGGGGAATATAGACCATCACTCTAAGAGAGAAGCACAGAGATATTAGGGGAATATAGACCATCGCTCTAAGAGAGAAGCACAGAGATATTAGGGGAATATAGACCATCGCTCTAAGAGAGAATACAGAGATATTAGGGGAATATAGACCATCGCTCTAAGAGAGAAGGACAGAGATATTAGGGGAATATAGACCATCACTCTAAGAGAGAAGGACAGAGATATTAGGGGAATATAGACCATCGCTCTAAGAGAGAAGGACAGAGATATTAGGGGAATATAGACCATCGCTCTAAGAGAGAAGGACAGAGATATTAGGGGAATATAGACCATCGCTCTAAGAGAGAAGGACAGAGATATTAGGGGAATATAGACCATCGCTCTAAGAGAGAAGGACAGAGATGTTAGGGGAATATAGACCATCGCTCTAAGAGAGAAGGACAGAGATATTAGGGGAATATAGACCATCGCTCTAAGAGAGAAAGACAGAGATATTAGGGGAATATAGACCATCGCTCTAAGAGAGAAGGACAGAGATATTAGGGGAATATAGACCATCGCTCTAAGAGAGAAGGACAGAGATATTAGGGGAATATAGACCATCGCTCTAAGAGAGAAGGACAGAGATATTAGGGGAATATAGACCATCGCTCTAAGAGAGAAGGACAGAGATATTAGGGGTATATAGACCATCGCTCTAAGAGAGAAAGACAGAGATATTAGGGGAATATAGACCATCGCTCTAAGAGAGAAGGACAGAGATATTAGGGGAATATAGACCATCGCTCTAAGAGAGAAGCACAGAGATATTAGGGGAATATAGACCATCGCTCTAAGAGAGAAGGACAGAGATATTAGGGGAATATAGACCATCGCTCTAAGAGAGAAGGACAGAGATATTAGGGGTATATAGACCATCGCTCTAAGAGAGAAAGACAGAGATATTAGGGGAATATAGACCATCGCTCTGAGAGAGAAAGACAGAGATATTAGGGGAATATAGACCATCGCTCTAAGAGAGAAGGACAGAGATATTAGGGGAATATAGACCATCGCTCTAAGAGAGAAGGACAGAGATGTTAGGGGAATATAGACCATCGCTCTGAGAGAGAAAGACAGAGATATTAGGGGAATATAGACAGCTATATCAGAATGACAGTAAAACCTAGCTATATCAGAATGACAGTAAAACACAGCTATATCAGAATGACAGTAAAACCCAGCTATATCAGAATGACAGTAAAACCCAGCTATATCAGAATGACAGTAAAACACAGCTATATCAGAATGACAGTAAAACAGCTATATCAGAATGACAGTAAAACCCAGCTATATCAGAATGACAGTAACACAGCTATATCAGAATGACAGTAAAACCCAGCTATATCAGAATGACAGTAAAACCCAGCTATATCATAATGACAGTAAAACACAGCTATATCAGAATGACAGTAAAACACAGCTATATCAGAATGACAGTAAAACACAGCTATATCAGAATGACAGTAAAACACAGCTATATCAGAATGACAGTAAAACCCAGCTATATCAGAATGACAGTAAAACACAGCTATATCAGAATGACAGTAAAACACAGCTATATCAGAATGACAGTATAACCCAGCTATACCATGGCCTCAGACCTATAGAAGTACTGTAACAGATAGAAGCGTTACCATGGCCTCAGACCTATAGAAGTACTGTAACAGATAGAAGCGTTACCATGGCCTCAGACCTATAGAAGTACTGTAACAGATAGAAGCGTTACCATGGCCTCAGACCTATAGAAGTACTGTAACAGATAGAAGCGTTACCATGGCCTCAGACCTATAGAAGTACTGTAACAGATAGAAGCGTTACCATGGCCTCAGACCTATAGAAGTACTGTAACAGATAGAAGTGGAGGAGTAATTATAGGGAGTTTAGCTGGAAGGACTCTTCCCATCAACACTGGCAGGAGCACAGGATGCACACTCACACACACACACACACACACACACACAGATCTGCTACAAGGTCAATCTGTCAATCCTTTCATGTGTTAGTATTATCATGGCCTGCCTGGGTAAACCAGCCATCTGTTCTGTTGTTTCGATCCAAAAGGTGAGTGGATTTATTTACAGTAAAACCCAGCTATATCAGAATGACAGTAAAACCCAGCTATATCAGAATGACAGTAAAACCCAGCTATATCATAATGACAGTAAAACACAGCTATATCAGAATGACAGTAAAACCCAGCTATATCAGAATGACAGTAAAACAGCTATATCAGAATGACAGTAAAACAGCTATATCAGAATGACAGTAAAACCTAGCTATATCAGAATGACAGTAAAACGCAGCTATATCAGAATGACAGTAAAACCTAGCTATATCAGAATGACAATAAAACCTAGCTATATCAGAATGACAGTAAAACAGCTATATCAGAATGACAGTAAAACCTATCTATATCAGAATGACAGTAAAACAGCTATATCAGAATGACAGTAAAACCTAGCTATATCAGAATGACAGTAAAACACAGCTATATCAGAATGACAGTAAAACCCAGCTATATCAGAATGACAGTAAAACCCAGCTATATCAGAATGACAGTAAAACACAGCTATATCAGAATGACAGTAAAACAGCTATATCAGAATGACAGTAAAACCCAGCTATATCAGAATGACAGTAACACAGCTATATCAGAATGACAGTAAAACCCAGCTATATCAGAATGACAGTAAAACCCAGCTATATCATAATGACAGTAAAACACAGCTATATCATAATGACAGTAAAACACAGCTATATCAGAATGACAGTAAAACACAGCTATATCAGAATGACAGTAAAACACAGCTATATCAGAATGACAGTAAAACCCAGCTATATCAGAATGACAGTAAAACACAGCTATATCAGAATGACAGTAAAACACAGCTATATCAGAATGACAGTATAACCCAGCTATATCAGAATGACAGTAAAACCCAGCTATATCAGAATGACAGTAAAACCCAGCTATATCAGAATGACAGTAAAACAGCTACATCAGAATGACAGTAAAACCCAGCTATATCAGAATGACAGTAAAACCCAGCTATATCAGAATGACAGTAAAACACAGCTATATCAGAATGACAGTAAATCACAGCTATATCAGAATGACAGTAAACACAGCTATATCAGAATGACAGTAAAACCCAGCTATATCAGAATGACAGTAAAACAGCTATATCAGAATGACAGTAAAACAGCTATATCAGAATGACAGTAAAACACAGCTATATCAGAATGACAGTAAAACACAGCTATATCAGAATGACAGTATAACCCAGCTATATCAGAATGACAGTAAAACCCAGCTATATCAGAATGACAGTAAAACCCAGCTATATCAGAATGACAGTAAAACAGCTACATCAGAATGACAGTAAAACCCAGCTATATCAGAATGACAGTAAAACCCAGCTATATCAGAATGACAGTAAAACCCAGCTATATCAGAATGACAGTAAAACCCAGCTATATCAGAATGACAGTAAAACCCAGCTATATCAGAATGACAGTAAAACCCAGCTATATCAGAATGACAGTAAAACCCAGCTATATCAGAATGACAGTAAAACCCAGCTATATCAGAATGACAGTAAAACCCAGCTATATCAGAATGACAGTAAAACCCAGCTATATCAGAATGACAGTAAAACCCAGCTATATCAAAATGACAGTAAAACCCAGCTATATCAGAATGACAGTAAAACAGCTATATCAGAATGACAGTAAAACCCAGAGAACATTATTTCACTTCCTTCAGGCGATGCCAATGACACTAATTCCTCAGAGATAGTTGTTTATTCTGCAGATATCCTGCTCATTAGGAATTAACTTTCATTAGGAACAAATTCACAGCTTGTGTCCCAAATGGCATCCTATGGTCTATACAGGGCACTACTTTTGACCGGGACCCTATGGGAAAAGGGTGCATTTGGGAAGCAGACACTGGATGCCAATTTAGTCTGTATTACTGTCAACACTGCCGTCTCTTCGTCTCACAGTCCTATTTGACTTATTCTGTTGTATTGTATTGTATTCATTACTCTATTCTGTTGTATTGTATTCATTACCCTATTCTGTTGTATTGTATTCATTACCCTATTCTGTTGTATTGTATTCATTACCCTATTCTGTTGTATTGTATTCATTACCCTATTCTGTTGTATTGTATTCATTACTCAATTCTGTTGTATTGTATTCATTACCATATTCCGCCCTGACCTTACACAAAGTTACACAAAGCAAGATTGTATCCTGTATTAAGCCTTATCTACAACATTGAATTACACCTAAAATAAAAGCAATTGTCTGATAGATGTACCATCTGCCATAAAAATAAAAACTTTGATGAGAAAACGTTAAAGGTTAACATCCAGACATGTCACATGGTTGCACAAAACACTGGGCCCTAAATCATAGTACCATCTATGTTGTATATTTGCTGCAGTGCAAATATACAATATATCAGCTGGTAGAGCACGGTGCTTGTAACGCCAAGGTAGTGGGTTCGAACCCCGGGACCACCCATGCACAAAAATGTATGCACGCATGACTGTAAGTAGCTTTGGATAAAAGCGTCTGCTAAATGGCATATCATATCATCACCAGTGGATGCTAACCAGATACGTTTATAAATCAAGCTAACTAATTATAAATCAAGTTGTGAACCAAAATGTAATCAAAATAAAAAACCAGAGTGGTCCTCTGTCTTTTTACAGGCACAATACTAATGATATTTCTGTGTTTTCACGCTCAATGGATGCGACACCCCAGAGCTAATTGGATTTAAAGACAAGCTCGTTTACCAAAGTTGTGTCATTACTGTTCTAGATCGTTAGTGTAGCTGGCTCTATAAGGCTCCACACACACACACACACACACACACACACACACACACACACACACACACACACACACACACACACACACACACACACACACACACACACACACACACACACACACACACACACACACACACACACACACACACACACACACACAGACAGACACACACGGACTGGGACTGGGACCACTGATTGATAGTAATTGGCTGTTAAATTGTCAACTCAGCCTGGAATGGGGTCCTAAACATTCCTGTGTAATGCATCTTCGCTGACTGGTTGCACATAGGACCGTATGGATGCTGCCAGCTCCACAAACACCTCTACATATAGATTTTAACATGGAGAAAATTAAAGAAAGATTGTTGAAGATTTGATGTAAATCTGAAAATCTCGATAATCAATAAATCTCAACGAAAACATTATGGTTAAAGTAATTGTCTAAGATTAGGGTTAATGTTTGAATTAGGTTAGAGGTTATAGGTTAAGATAGAGGTCAATGATTAGTGGTTCAAATCAATATCAAGATGGAGAAAATGAAATAAAGATCCTTGAAGTCAGATGTTTTCCATAACATGGAAATTGATAAATCTCAATGAAAAAACATTATGGTTAAAGTAATGTTTAGGGTTTGTGTTAGGATTATGTTTAAGGTCGCAGAGTAAGGGTCAAGGTTAAGATTAGTGGTACAAGTCAATGGCATAATGTTGGTGATTGTTGAAGTCAATAATGTGGAAATGTCCTGAATCCAAACATTACGGTTAAAGTAATTGGTTTAGATTAGGGTTAGGATTAGGATCAAGGTTACATGTTAAAGATCAAGGTTAGGATTAGCGGTTCAAATCAATAGTCTATCTATGTTGTAGTTGTCCTGTAGAGCTTTACACCTCAGTAATCCCCTTCCTCCTCCATCTCCTGGGACAAGGCATGCTGGCCAGCCCATGTGGACACACAACCCTACAGGAGACTGAACCGTCTCTTTAATGTCCCTGCATCTAACAGGCCTCCGTCGTCCCTTTAATATTCCTGCATCTACAGGAGACTGAACCATCTCTTTAATGTCCCTGCATCTAACAGGGCTCCGTCGTCCCTTTAATATTCCAGCATCTACAGGAGACTGAACCATCTCTTTAATGTCCCTGCATCTAACAGGCCTCCGTCGTCCCTTTAATATTCCTGCATCTACAGGAGACTGAACCATCTCTTTAATGTCCCTGCATCTAACAGGGCTCCACCATACCTTTAATATTCCAGCATCTACAGGAGACTGAACCGTCTCTTTAATGTCCCTGCATCTAACAGGGCTCCACTGTCCCTTTAATATTCCAGCATCTACAGGAGACTGAACCGTCTCTTTAATGTCCCTGCATCTAACAGGGCTCCACCGTCCCTTTAATATTCCAGCATCTACAGGAGACTGAACCGTCTCTTTAATGTCCCTGCATCTAACAGGGCTCCACCGTCCCTTTAATATTCCAGCATCTACAGGAGACTGAACCGTCTCTTTAATGTCCCTGCATCTAACAGGCCTCCGTCGTCCCTTTAATATTCCAGCATCTACAGGAGACTGAACCATCTCTTTAATGTCCCTGCATCTAACAGGCCTCCGTCGTCCCTTTAATATTCCTGCATCTACAGGAGACTGAACCATCTCTTTAATGTCCCTGCATCTAACAGGGCTCCGTCGTCCCTTTAATATTCCTGCATCTACAGGGGACTGAACCGTCCCTTTAATATCCCTGCCTCT